>NW_009259754.1:141809-142308 GCF_000687185.1 Egretta garzetta | reverse complement strand
GGGCTCCAAAGGGGCTGGGGGGGGCTCTGAGGGAGCAGGGTTGGGGAACTCTACAGGCTCTGAGGGGTCTCGGGAGGAATTTGGGGAAGGCTGAGGGGGTTCTGTGGGGATTCGGCAGAGTTCTGTGGGGCCTTAGAGGACATCTGGGAACACAGAGAGGGGCTGCGAGGGGCTTGTGGGAGGCCGAGGAAAGGCTCTGAGGGGTCTCTGTGGGGAGAATCTGTGGGGATGCCTGAGGGGGGGTCTGAAGGGAGGCTCTGAGGGGCGCTCAGTGGGGATTTTGCAGTGAGAGCCCGAGGGGATTCTGAAGAGGTTTGGGAAGGTTCTGAGGGGATTTGGGTGGAGAGACCCTGGGGATGTGTCTTGAGGGGAGGCTCTGAGAGGATTTGAGGGGGCTGTCTAGAGATTTTGGGGAGAGAGCCCATGGGGACGCCTAGGGGGGTGTCTGAGGAAAGGCTCTGAAGGGATTGGGAAGGCTGTGAGGGGGTTTGGGGGCTTA
>NW_009259754.1:114830-141215 GCF_000687185.1 Egretta garzetta | reverse complement strand
CGAGCCGAGGTCTCCCGTCCCCCTACACCCCCCCAAACCAAGCAGCGTTTAAGCGAGTGAGATCCAGATCTAAACCCAAGCGTTACATGGCAGGAGGCAGCCTCGGGCAGGGGTAAGGCGGTGTTCGCGAGAACCCAACTCTGACATTGCAGGGAAAACCTCTCGCTGTTGGTGTAAAACATAATAACCATGGCCTTAGCGGTGGCTTTTTGCTATCTTTAGGGACATCAGGTTTGCACGCTGCCTGGCAGATTTAATGCTGTCGCTGAACAGCTTTACCTCCATTCATAAATAACTATTGCTTCTTGTAATTACAAAGCAGTGAATTGTTGAGGCTACAGCTGACTTTCTACTGAAATCTGATTTTGCATACTGAGAAAGGCGTAAGACTAAAGTACTGGGTCAGCTATCCTATTGGATGTTAGCTGTATGCGCCAGGGTCAGCGTGTGTGTGTAACAGCCACGGATGGAGCATTTGTAACGGAGCAGTAAGTTACTTTATCATTTGTGGTCTCTTTGTAAAGGCAGAGTTGAGGTTATCTGGGTGGCTGTGTAAGAAGAGGACTGTTACACTTTTGCTCTTGCGGTATTTCTGAATTTTTTTTTTTGTGGGATGCGGAAAGGACCTTCATGGCTTGTTTCTTGGTTTCCCACATCTGAATTGTGACATTCCTCAGAGAGATTTGAGCAACTGCAAAGTTAACCCCCATCCGGAGGCAGGTTCTATGGTGGAAAGAACAGAAGCTTCATTTTTAAACAGTTCCATTCAATTTTGGGAAATGAAACTGCAAGATACTGATTCTAGAGGGCAGGAATGTAGCACTTTGCATGGGAAAATCAGATAGATAACTCTCAGGAGCAGCAAGGCAAGGTTCCCTGACAGGAACAAGGAGACTTCTCACGCTCTCTGGGAGAAGAGAGCGGCTGCAGTTTGGTGTCAGGTGGTGGCAGGCAGGGCTGATTCTTGGAGCCCTGATGCCACTGGAACAGTGCTGGGGAAAGAGGCTGGTGTGAAACCAGCAGCCTACCAGCACCTGTCAGACAAAACAGCCAAGTTTGGGGCCTTCTGGAGGAAAGTGGTGAAGAATTTGCATGGATGTTGCCAGGTCTATTACTTGCTTTTGGCTGTGTAGGTACTAATCTCCCAAGGTAGATGTGTCAATACATTGTCAGTTTACTGGGACTGTGCCCTAAGAGGCATGGTAAAAATACTGAAATCAGCAGGACTTCAAAGCAACCCGGTTGCTATATTCATCAGTATTTTTATGTGCTGTATATCAGAGGGAAGCCATGCGATAACTCTGCAGGCGTCAGTGTAACTGCAAGTAGGTCTGTCGCACCTTGGTGGAGGAGACAGGGTTTTGGCAACCAGAGATGCTACGCTAATCCCCAACGGAGAGGTCATTTCAAATGGCTGGAGCACACTCACTGCCTTCCCTCCCTCCTGCCTTTGAGACATTAATGAACTTTTTGCCTGAAACTGGAGCAGAGAATTTCAGAGAAAACATCTCTGGACCTCCTGAGATTTTACATAGCTTTCAATGTAATAACGTTTACTTTAAGAGCACTGTGAACTCTCTAAGGAGCATTTTCCACAGTTAGTAACTAGTTTTTCAATTCCCCTCCCAGATTTTGAGAGAGCTGGGAAGGGAGACTGTGACAGCAAAATTAAATGAAATAAACACAAAGGGAAAAGTCTATTATGTGCTATACAAACTATGTAAACACCCCTTAGGAAGATCAGCCTTAACCACTTAAGTCAACAGGAGAAATCACACAGTTAACCCTTAGCCAGGTCACAGTTAGGTCATGAAGCAATGACTGGAGCTCGTACAGGTCTCTGACGTTTTGTACTTGTTCACTTACTAGATGTAAGCATTTACTAAATCACCTTACCTTCTGAGTCACATTCAACTCCTGATCTCAGCTTCTTTTACACATTCGGTCAGTTCCCAGATGTATTGCTCTCCTTTCAACATGTCAAAACTCTGTTCCCCGACCTTGCATCTGCTATGCCACCTGTGCTGTGACCATTTCCTACTTCATCTAGAGTAGGCTTTTGCATGGCTTCTCTCCCCCTCTCTCTCATCTAAGCCTCTGTTCTACCCACTGTAACCTCTTTGCCAACATATGGATGGACCTTTTACACCAAGATAGCGAGGATATCTTTTATCCTTGCTAAGCACAACACTGTTTCTTCCTACCCTTCTGCCTAAACATCTAGCTGTGTTTAGGCTTTCTTCTGCTATATACCTTTCTACTTCTTCCCTATCTTGCTGTCTGTGGTAGAGCTTCATCCAGTCTCTCTTCAGCTCCCTCCTTAAAATGAGTTACCTTGCTGTGATTTCCAAATGAGTTCTGGTGGTAGATGCCTCCAGTCAATCAGATCTCCCCATGTCTGTATTTGCCTTTGCCTGCCACTGAAGGCTCCACTTTTCGGTTGGTCAGGCCGGGAACCTGGAAACAAAATCACGTCTCATTGTCTGGATTTTGTTCCCTTAAAAGCAAGCGGGAAATTTGTCTTGAGGATCTTTTTAAAAGGGCCGCTCACCAGATCTGCACGAGGGACACTAAATCCCCCTTACACAAAATATCCTTAATTGCCTCTGACTTGCAGGGCAGACCCGCCAGCACAACATGGCTGTACAATCAGACACTGCAAGTATCATTATCTCCAATATGAGTAAAATAAATTATGCTTCAGTTTCCCAGCATATTTTCCCTTGAGTCAAGCACTGCCCATACTGCTGCAGGGTGTTAACTTCCCAGCCCGTCCTGCTCTCTGGTGCACAGTTTGGTGGGGCAGAAAGTACCCAGTGCCCTACTGTACCGGAGCCTTCAAGCACAGACTGAGCTTACAGATCAGTACCACCGAAAGCAGCTCTGATTTATCAGGCTCTCCGCTCCATTCCTGAAGGAGTCTTTCCACCCCACTACATCCTCAGCACCCTTACTGATGCTGAATAACAGGCAGAAATGCTTAGGAAAGCCATCTAAGTCTAGTTGACGCAGGAAGAAATTATGTAAGTAGCAGCAGGATGCAAAACTTCAGGGGAAGTCTCTCTTCAGTTATCGTGTAGGAAGACTGTATGGTTTCCTAGGCACAGCTACCCTCACTGCTATTTTAATCCAGTGTTGAGCATCTTCCCAGGGAGAACAGATAATAGGATATGCTCGCAGACTGCGGTAATGCTCTCCCTGTGCCTGCGCTTTTCCCCAGCATATTTCTGATACAGTTTTAACAGTGACTGGTACAGAGCCTCATGAAAACCGGTCCGGAGATTTAATAGGCAGTAGCATCTATGTTTCTGCCCTCCCCCAACAAACTCCTGACCCAATTGTCTCTCACCTTATTAGACATGGAATCTGCATCTGAGATCCAATATTGTGAATGTATGTGACCAGATAGGTTTTTAACCCCTAATGATTCACACAAACTAAATTACGTAGTTTGGGGGTTTTTTTAACCATCAAGGACTTTTCTTTATTCATTCACATTACACTTTGCAATTCAAGTATAAACCCAGGGAGATAATGTAAATTGTACTCCTTCAATTTGAGAACGTGAGGAGAGTGACTCAGAGCAGGCTCATGCTCTCTTGTCTTTTCGTATCTTCTAAATTACATTTTATATTCAATAAATTAATACTCTGAATCCTACAGATGGCTCAGAAAGAGAAATGGGACATTTAGAAAGGCCTAGGAGAGACAAAGGATCTACTAAAGATAGCCAAGGAATTTCATGATTCCTACCTTTTTCGTGCTGCCAGTTGAAATCAGGCGTGGGGCAAATTCTGTGCAATTTCATCTGCTCCTGAAGTTAGTTGTTGAAACTCAGAAGACACCTCATGTGATTGACGTGCCGCAAGATGATGCGAATTCAGAGCCTTCTCCTTAGTCTGTGGCATTCAGGTATAACATTCATATAAATGAATGTTAATTTCATTTCTTCAGTCATCACAGAAACTCAGAAGGAAAACAGAAGGGAATTAAGCAAGATGTCCAAGGCTAACCACGTACAAACTAGTAACTGTAGCTTGTTGTCTCAGTGCTTCACCTGTCCAATGCCTTAACAACAGCTCAGTGTTTCTTCCTTAAGGATTTTCATGGCCATCGAGTTGCTCCTTTAAAGTAGTTTCAATGTTCGCAGTATTACTTTTCCAGATACACACTTACACATACCTATCAATCTACGTAACTTGTACCGTAATAATATTGCAGGGAAAAACCAAGGTTTAAAACAAACATTTGAAAGCCTAGCAAGCAACAAACCAGTTCTTTTATGTCTTCTGATTGATCATGGATTCATCTGACCGTGTTACTAAATGTTTTGTGAGAGCAGATTGCTGACAACACTTCAGATTTAGAAATGGCCTTCTGTTTATAGTTTCCACTTCTGGCTGAAATAGGAATGCCATAATTGGCTTTTTTGCTCAGCATGGAAGGGATCTCTCTCACCTCTGCTGAGGTGAACCAATGCAAAACAAATATCCTTTTCCACGATACATTTCTACTCTTTTGTTCAGCTGTAACCTCTCAGACCTGTTAATGTTGCCTTCTAGGGCTCTTGTACCAGGAATATCGAGATAAATCTACACGCCAGGAAATTGAAACCAGACGACTGCAGGATTCACAGACAGACCCTGAGGAGACTTCACCCAGCGAGGAAACCCCATCTGAAGCAGAACCTACAAGTACAACAGAAAGCAAAGCTCCACCACAAATAAGTTTGCTGAGGAACTCCAACTCCAGGTTCAATTTATGGCAGGATCTTCCCGAGATCCGGAGCAGTGGGGTTCTCAGCATCCTCCAGCCAGATGAGATCAAGCTGCAGGAGGTAAGGGGGGAAGGTGGAGCGTTTCTTAACTGGGTTGCTGCTTAAAAGAGCGAGAGTGAATTAAGTCAAATGATCAATATTTAAAAATGAAAAGCTTCATAGCAGTCACAGACAAGCCCTTCCCGCTGAGTACTTTTCTGTGTTGCACTGGTTAGCACCACTCACTCTTGTTTTGAAACTACAGATGTTGTTCTATGTGCTATTGCTGCTGGACATTTCTGTAGCAAAAAAAAAGAACTTATTTTCCCTTTTCTGATTCAGTGTTAGGAGCAATTTACAAAGGAGGGGAGGGGGAATAACGAAGAGGCTCTTGCAATAGAGCTTTTGGTTCCCAGTGCATATTAATGCTCTTCTGAAGTTGCTAGCAGGATGCACACTTTCCACCAGAAATCTTCAAAGACTTCAACCATTAACTGTAATCTGTTTTAAATATGATGGAATTAATGGAAGAGATGGAGGTTGATAAGCTTCCTTATTTTTAAACATTACTTGGAGTCTTATATAAAACAGTAAGAAATAATGACAGGTATATTTGCATTTTAGCCATACAGTGCAGTGACATCACTGTTTAAGAGTCATATGCTGTTAATTGATAGGGGTGCATCAAACAGTGAAAGGAGTAAGTGGGGGTAGCTGCTGCAATTAATGAAAACATCAGTCACACAACAATTTACAACTGGTTGCTATTTTGGATAGCATAAAGAGCATGAGTGCTCTTTGTCAATGCATAGCACTGCATTTGTAGCCAGCAGTGGAGACGAACAAGCCTTGTTCAGCATGTGGCACACATTGTAATACAAGCAATGGGCCTTCAAAGGCTCGATCCTGTGAATCCTGCTATACTCCCGCGCCAGGATTGTTTCTGGTGAGACCGTTGTGGCAGTGTATCGGTTCAGACCTCGCTCATGGGATTGTGCCCAAAGTGTTGACGAATATCTCTGGGTGTGAGCAGTTCCCCCTAAATTTAGTTGGATTTGCATAAGTAACATTTATGAATCCCTTGTGTATACAGTGCCACCCCAGCCCTGGCCAAGGCTGTAATGTTACTGTTACGCTGGAAAGGCTCGTCCTGTGAACTGCAGGGGCATGATGGGCCAGGCTGTGTTACTTACACCCTTCATGGAAGGGACCGGTGTTTATACAGGGTAGCTCGGGCTGGTGAGCACAGGCTGTTTAGTGTGTCAGGGTTATGGCTGAAGGTGACTAAAATGATTTGTTGCTTTTCCATGTTCTGCACTGGTTATTTCCGTATCAGATTTGTTCTGTTTACCTGGCAAAACACGGTATTTCTAACTGCCAGCATTACAAACACAATCTGGCATCTGAAAAATTACAAGCTTTTATCTTTCTTTCTGCTTCAAAATGAAGAGTCTTTTACAGAGAAACATTCACTTTGCATTATAGATTTCAAAACTTGCCATTTCTGTTGAGTTACATTCATTACCTGTAGGTGTCTTAAGGAAAAAAATCTCTGTGCTGCTAAATGCGAACATTAAGTGTGCTGAATTTTCTTCTCTCTGCTTAAATAACAAGAGAAACGAAGCAGATGGAGATGGGACAGTGCTGCCTTAAAGAAGTGCTGTGCTTTCCCCTGATGTTAGTTTATCAGAGCTGAAATTTTCTTCCTGTTTGTTCTGGGATTAGCACAGTAAGAGATTTTAAAATTGCTCGAAGCCAGAAAGCTGTGAAATTGGCTGAACATTGAATAGATAAAGTGGAGAATTTGCTTTGTGAAGAGAGTCAAGGACAGAAAACAAGGAGGGCTGGAGATATCACTAAGGCAATTAAAGAGATTATATTGAATTCAGACTTGCTCCTGCAGTTGCTGGAACTGTACTTACATTGGATGTGAATTGGGAGTGTGAGCTGTAAGTGAGGGCTTGGTTAAGTAAAGTGTTCAGCTTCATGGAGGAGAATTGGAGGAATTTACCTGAAGTACGGGCAGCAGAGTAAATGTCTTGAGGACAAAATTCTACCTTTCTGACCCATTATATCTTCAAAGCTGTGGTAAACACAGGGACTAGAAGAACTTGCAGCTCTTCAGCCAGGAAAGGTAGAATAACAGTATTATTTAGACCACAGGAAGGAATACCAGTACACAAACAGAAAGACAGTTGAAGCAAAGACCCCTGTTCACCCCTGAGGAAGGGAGTATCACCATAACTGTGATGGAGCAGGGCTTAAACAGTCAGAGATAAAGTTGTCCGTCTGCAGTAATCTGCAAAATGAAAGAGACAGGAGCAAGAGGAATCTGGTCTTTGTTATTGGCAAAGACAGAAAATGACTAAGCAGGTTATTAAGACAAAATAAAAACCAAAACACAGGTGTTTTTCAAGCATCAAAACAAGAAACTTGGCTAGAAGAGCAATGGATGCTTGGAAAGTGTCATGGAAGGCAATTTGTCATTGTCTCCATTGGAACAAATGAACCAGAAAATGGAATTTCAGGAAGGAAAAAAACAACCCCCCAAAAAACCACAAAACCACATCCACCCCCCAGCAATTTCAGCACAAAAATGTTGCAGCATGGCCCATTAGCCCTGGGAACTGAAACAGAATTCAGACATTGATGGCCTCTGCCACACCAGCCTTTTCCATCTGAAGCAAATGTGAGAGTAGCAAGATGTAAAACAAGAACTGGAAGTGTCACTGGGTGCAAATGCAGAAAAAGGAAGAACAAAAGAAAAAGCAAAAGACATGTTACAGAGGTCAGGGAAAAACAAAAATTATGTGCTACTGGAATAATTATCAGAAATTACGAAGTTGTTGATAGGGTAGTTTTAATTATCCAGACATCTGGACATCAAACAGAGCAAAACAGAATCACCAAGGGCTTTTTTTAACTCTCTAGAAAATGTAATGATGCAAGAAGAACAAGCCAAAAGAAATACTGTTTGGGTTCTGACATGGAATCAATGTGGAGGAAACGATAGGCAACATGTATGTAGCAGGAGGAACAAGTGACTAGAGAGAAAACACTCCCTGTGTTACCGTGATTTAGATTAAAACAAATTCTGTCTCCACGGTATTAGGCTCTGAAGAGGTAGCGATCCAGAGATTAGACGAAACAAAATTTAATCAGTGTAACTTCTTTCAGCGTGAACCTTAAATGAGATATCGGAATGGCCTTTTTGTGGAGTGGCTCAACTTTATTCCTCTTTCCCAGTTCAGTTCTCTACCTTTCAGTTTGTCCATGTTCTATTTACTGTATAGTTTCTTTGTTTTGTCCTTGTCTGCTTGCTAACTGTATTGATTTTCCTACATCGTATTAATCTTCTATGTTTTAGGAGATTCCGAGCTGAGTGGAACTTGCCCCAAACAATTTACTAATAAAAATAGTTAAGCAAAGTATTCTCAGTATTTGAACTGAACCATTTTTGCTGAGATGTATGAGCTTTCATAAAGTTTTTGCCAGGGATTTTTTGGATTCAGATCACTTCAGTGTTAGAAAAAGGGGCAGAGACAGACTAATCTGCACCATGTGTCATGGTGTGAATTTAGATCAGAGAGCTGCTGCTCTGAAAGTATTCTTTGCTTAAGCAAAAGAGGGGCTTGAATCTGGTTGTGCACACTGGTGACGTGGCCTCTGTGCAGAAAAGCACATTTAACAGGTAGGCAGTCTTTCTCTCTTGTTCCATTTTCACAAAAAGGTCCAGAAAATACTTAGTTTCCTTTCCTTCTTTAAGCAAGCCTTAGATTTCAACCCTCCAGAGAGTTCTTGTGCTGGACTTACTGCACTTATAGCAGGTGGATATCAGACTGGCCCTATGAAGGCCACCAGGTCCGAGGGCTGGTCACAGCAATGCCATGGCATCGGATCAGAACAACATCCCTCCTAGACCAGACCAGGATTCCCCTTCTTACCTGGTGGTTTACAGGAAGAGCAGGGCCATTGGGAACAGATATTTCCAATCTGGGCAATAAAACACCATATTGTCTATATAGGAATTTAGCCTGTAGGATTACTTACTCTTGTCTTTGGTGACTCTTATTTTTTCTTCTTTTTTATCTTCTACGCTTCCTTCTTCCTTAAGTTTCTCTTTTCCTTTCTCAGTCTCTCTGCCAAAACATAAGCAATGAAAACTATTAGTATAGCTTTTACGTGACTATGAGCTTTCATGAAGTTAATGACCTAGAGGTCTGATGAAACAGTGTTGGTCATGTTTCCAAGAGATAGTTTCAGGCTATTTGTAGACTCGGGAAGATAGCATTACATCAACTGACATTTAGTTCAAATTTTTTTCTAGTTATTTTTGCAATTCTGAGGCCAGAAGGTCACACTCTTTTTTTTAAACGACTGCTTAGAGTTGGCAAAGTTCAGTTATTCCACAGAGATCACATCATTGCATCGCGTGGTTGGATGTTTGGTGCCAGTTTGGGAGGTTTGCAGCTCATACTTACCATTCAAAAGGGAAACAGCAGTCTGAGCTGCTTGCACAGGTATTTTGGGTCTGCAGAGGACCAGCTGAATCTTCAAAGTAAATTAAGAAACTTGTGCCTTACACATGCTGTGAACACTTCCAGAAGCTTGTCCCAATCAGTGGATATGCTCTTTATTTTGCTAGCATCTCCTTTAAATCAGAACCCAGAATTTGTATATTCACTATGGATTTCATTATTTCTTTAGTGTGGCTTGTACTCTGCACGCAGGTCTAGCACACACACCCCCCACTATGGTGAACGGCAAACACATATAAATTAATTTCTCCAAACATAGGCAGAGGGGCTTCTGCAGATCACGAAGCAACCTTCTAGATGAAGCAAGTTGTCTGAGGGCTTAAAGGCTGCGGTAGAGTGGCAGGTCTATGATCTTGGCACTTGTGGCCATCCTGCAATCAAACCTGGCAGAAAAAAGAGCCTGGTTTGGCATGCCTGGAAAGCTGCAGTGCGAAATGACTCGTGGTATCAATCCCCAGGGTATCTGGAAGGGACAGGCTGTCCCAGCGCATCCTGTCTTATTCTTTGTTGTATCTTTACCTATTCCCACTTCTCCTCTCATTTATCAAAGAAAAAGTTACAGTTAAAGCTGTAAGAGGTGCATTTAGACCTAGCCAGTGGTGTAGAGAGAGAGGCTCTCTCTCAGGTTCACCAGGTGCCACAGTGAAGCTGTTGGGAGAGGCCGAGCTGATACTCCTCCACTTTTCTCACTGGGAATCTAGCCTTGAAAAAAATAAAGCATCCTGTTATTCCTTAAACACCAGCTGTTCCACATACACCAGTTGAGGACCTTTATTTCTGCCCATACCCTTTGCTCTGTCTCCCCACTGGGGGCTGTGCAGGCACATCCTCCTTCTCTGGTGCAGGAAAGGACCACCTGCTTGACTTCACTGCCCACTGGGAGTATTCCCTAGGCTACCAACCCTGCAAAGAGTTGAAACGTCACTTCAACTGATATTTTAGCAGCTCTGGATCGAGTAACAGTCCCTCCTTGCTGTGCCCAGCCTCCCAGATCGTGGACTGCACCACAGTGTCAGGAATATAACCCAGGTCTCCGTACCTCAGGTTCTTCTGTGATGCATAGTGATATTTCCAGGAAAAGACAAAAACCTGATCAGTGGAGAATTTCAAATCATTTCTTTAAGAAGAAGAAAAAAAAAAAAAAACCCCCCCCCCAAAAAAAAAAACAACAAAGCCACAAGACAGACCCCAGCTAATTTAGAAGATACTTTTCCATATGCACAGCACAAAAAATACTGCATGTACCTACTGCTCCATTGGATCTCCTCAACTCTAGCTGGGCCCCCTGCAGCCAGCAGAGCTCAGGGACTTGCATCCACACTGCCTAGCTGTCGTGGTTTAACCCGGCTGGCAACTCAGCACCACGCAGCCGCTCACTCACTCCCCCCTCCCTCAGTGGGATGGGGGAGAGAATCGGAAAGAAAATAAAAGGTTAGAGCCGAGGGCTGAGATAAAGACAGTTTAATAAGAGAAAATAATAATAATAGTAATAATGAGAATGATAACAGAATATACAGAATATGCAAAACAAATGATGCACAATGCAATTGCTCACCACCCGCCGACCGATGCCCAGCCCGTCCCGAGCCGCGAGCAGTCCCCAAGCCACAAGCAGTCTCCCCGCAACCGACCGAACTAACCCCCCCGAGCATGACGTTATATGGTATGGAATAGCCCTTTGGTCAGTTTGGGTTAGCTGTGCTAGCTGTGCTGTACTCCCAGCTTGTTATGCACCTGGCCGAGCAGGAGAAGCTCAAAAAGTCCTTGAGTAGTCTGAGCACTACTTGGCAACAGCTGAAAACATCAGTGTGTTATCAACATTCTTCTGGTACTAAATCCAAAACACAGCACTATGCTAGCTACTATGAAGAAAATTAACTCTATCCCAGCTGAAACCAGGACACTAGCCAGCTCCCACCCTCACCAGGGTGCAGCAGAGGAGCTGTGGGCAGTAGGGGAGCTTGGGCTCAAGGGTTGAAGCAGCTTTTGGTTCAAGGAAACGAAACTTTCACTGAGCTATGAGAATGTTCCTCTTTCAGTAGTGGCATCATGGGCCAGCCCCAGGACAAGGAGCCCAAGACACACCTTCATCAAGAGGTGTCTGAAGGATCTAACAATTTTTCACCGTGTTGAAGCCCTTATGAGAATCTTCAGTTAATCTTACTTCAACTAACGGATTCAGTAATTGTGTAAATCATCACCTTTTTTACCTATCTCTGAACAAAGACAACAGAGACTTGCTTGGAGAGTAAGGGAGCTCTGTGTGGTAGTAGTGGACTGCCTCTGTGGCACCTGCTGTAGGCAGAAAGCTTTATATCCTCGTCTCATTAAATTGCTTTTTTATCCCTGAACCAAACCACCAATTTGTCTTTCTGCTTGCCCAGACCATATCCCTGGCCTGAGGAAGCCAGGCTTTGCTCCAGAGTTTTCTCTTCTAACAGGAGAAACAAGGACTGAAATTTGGAGATTATTTACGACTTACACTGACAGTTAGGGACTACTGTGTCTTGTCCCAGCGCTTGATGAATTGGGTCAGAAAAGTGCATGGCCAGGGCTGACCAGGGAGCCTCACTTGGACAGTAACAGATGTATTTCCTTTGGGTCAGAAAAGACACAGGGGCTTGGAGCACCACAGCAGTGTATTTGTATTAGCTCTGCCCCAAGGAGCATGTCGCACACTGGGATTGCAGTGTGCTGGCTGCTGTACATCCCAGCCCTTACGCCATGTTTTTTCTAAAAGAAGAGTGCAGGTGGCGCAAAGACACCCTCCTGGGTAGCACAATAAGCAAAAACAAGCAGAGCAACAAGGCAGTGCTGTCATGATCAGCAGGGAGTTGGAGGGTGTATGGGGGCTGCCAAGGGGAACTCCCCAAAAGGGAGATGAAAGGGCAGGACTGTGACAAGTGGGCATAGAGGGGGCTGGTGCCTGGAGCAGCCTCAGGTCAAGACTGAGTGATACTAGGGAAGGAGGGAGGGAGCTTATAAATAATGAGAAAAAGAGAATTCTGCTGGAGAGATTCAGTTGAAGGAAATGTGGTCAAACAACTTAGGAGAGAGACAGAAGGAGCCAGGGCTGATGGTTGAGGAAAGAAATCTTCCCTGTTCAAGTCACCGTCCTGTGCTAACACAAGGCAAATGCTATTGCATCCTTACCACTCCCCGTACTCTGGGCCTGGAGGGGGAGTGCGAGGTCTGTGACTGTGGGCAATACAGATGTTCTCATTAACATTATAGAATCATAGAATAGAATCATAGAATGTTTTGGGTTGGAAGGGACCCCTAGAGGTCATCTAGTCCAACCCCCCTGCAGTGAGCAGGGATACCGCTAACTAGATCAGGTATTTTTTCCTTATATCTAGCCTAAACCTACCCCGATTTAGTTTAAAACCATTACCCCTTGTCTTGTCACTGCTGGCCCTACTAAAAAGATTTTCCCCATCTTTCCTATAGGCCCCCTTTAGGTACTGAAAGGCCGCAATCAGGTCTCCCCGCAGCCTTCTCTTCTCCAGGCTGAACAAGCCCAACTCTCTCAGCCTGTCCTCATAGGAGAGGTGCTCCAGCCCTCGGATCATTTTTGTGGCCCTCCTCTGGACCCGCTCCAACACTTCCATGTCCTTCTTGTGCTGAGGGCTCCAGAGCTGGACGCAGTACTCTAGGTGAGGTCTCACCAGAGCAGAGTAGAGGGGCAGAATCACCTCCCTCAACCTGCTGGCCACGCTTCTCCCGATGCAGCCCAGAGTACGGTTGGCCTTCTGGGCTGCCATTGACCACTACCCTCTGGATGCGACCATCCAGCCAGTTCCTTATCCACCGAACAGTCCATCCATCAAATCCATAGCTCTCCAATTTAGAGAGAAGGATGTTGTGGGGGACCGTGTCAAAGGCTTTGCAGAAGTCCAGATAGATGACGTCTGTTGGTTTTCCCTTGTCCACTGATGCTGTCACACCATCATAGATCATCATTATCGCACATCATTATGTGCGCCCCTCTATAGAATGAGAAGGTACATGCTGATCTCCTTCTGTGGAATTTTCCCCCAGGCCATGTTTGAGCTGGTTACTTCCGAAGCCTCATATTACAAGAGTCTGAATCTGCTGGTGTCTCACTTCATGGAGAACGAACGTCTGAAAAAGATCTTACACCAGTCTGAGGCGCACATCCTCTTCTCCAATGTCCTGGATGTCATGGCTGTTAGTGAGCGGTAAGACAACTGCTGTTGGATTTTTGTCCAGCTGAATGGCATCGCTTTAGCTAACTTCATTTGTAGAGGGATGGAGGAGCTGACTGGGGGAAGTCTGCTACCCACTGTCAATTTCAAAGAGCCTGTGGACACATTCATTGCTTTGAACCCCAAGGGCTTCTTCTGGGAACTACCTGGGACAGACAGGTCACAATTAATATGAGCGCTGGGTTTCTCTTCTAGCTTCCTGTTGGACCTCGAGCAGCGGGTGGAGGAGAATATTGTGATCTCGGATGTGTGTGATATCGTCTACCAGCATACAGTTAATCACTTCTCTGTATACATCACCTACGTCTCCAACCAGACCTACCAGGAGAGAGCTTACAAGCAGCTTCTGTGAGTTCCAATGCTTGATGTTATTTTGCAGAATTGTATAAGCTATGGACTTAGCTGTAATTTTGATATTCTGTGCTAGATGGCACAGAAGCAGGACTTCCCACTTCACTGATTTTTCACTGCACCTGTAAAAAGAAAACACAATTAAAAGGCTTTATAGTAAGGGTGGGGTGATATAGTATGCAAGTAACATACTAAGTAAATTCAGAGCCAGCAGTTCCCAACTGTGGGCAATTTTTATGGTGTACACAGGGACACAGACTTGTGAATTGTATATATTTTTAAATTTGAGGTAGAGGCAAGAGATTAAAAGGCCAAGAATATAAATCAGTACTCTGACGACAAGAACAGCCACTGCTTTTCCTAAGCTTCTCAGCAAGGCATTTGACCTTCCCAAAGTTGAGAATTTTTTTTTCTTTTAGAACAACAAAATTTTCTTAAAAGAAAAAAAAAAGCCATTTTCTTCACATTCTGATGTTATGCACACAGGTGTTACCTAGGCCTGAGGATATAATCCAAGACGTTTTTGAAGTATTTTTCAAGTTTAGCAAAACTTCTGGTCTTCTTACACAGCTCAAAACAAA
Source organism: Egretta garzetta (assembly GCF_000687185.1). NCBI lineage: Eukaryota > Metazoa > Chordata > Aves > Pelecaniformes > Ardeidae > Egretta > Egretta garzetta. The sequence goes on along the minus strand of NW_009259754.1, from coordinate 126,760 downwards.
AAGTCCCCTACAAGCTTGTCTTTGAGCAGGAGAATTAATTTTTCTCTAATTAAAGTGTCTTGGATTCTTTCAGGACAGCCTCTTGCACATGCTGCACTGTATTTCCTCACCATAGCAGCAGCTGATTCAGGGGAGTGTAACAAGCCCTAATCCTTTCCTTTCTCTGCCTCTCCAGCTTTTGAGGCAAAAAAACACTTTAAGGGGGCTCTATTGAGCTTGGCCAACTGTTGTCTCCAAAAGGAGGGTACTGCAGGGTTTCCTTCAGTCGGAGGTGAGCAGTATAGCTGCAGAATATAAATAGTTTGCCTAGAGCCATTAGCTAAACACTCAGAAGCAAAGCAGTTATAGGCTGGATTACTTGAGCTTGAAAAGGACCTGTTGGAGACAGAGGTATTCCTAGGTACAAATTTAGAGGGCAGCATTTTTTTTGGCTGCGGGAGAACCTAAAGCAAATTGAAAAGAATAGACTCCCTTCCACAGGCTCCTCATTAGCACAAGAATTTTGCAGCACTTGGCTGAACTTGAAGCCTGAAGTGTGTCACAGTTTCCCCCATCTGGGTGTTCCTCAGATACACGCAGGTCCGTTCTGCTGTGGCTCTGGTGAGTCACACCATCATACGAGTACCTGCAGCAGCAGGGAGAAACACTTACAATGGCTTTTCTTGAATCATTGCAAGTCACACACGGTAAAGGCAGGTTTTGCATAGTTAGCAATGTCTTCTCATTCATGCTGTTTCTGCTAGCCAGGACTCCAGCAGTGTAAGTCTTCCTCAGGGCCCCACAGTTGCCAAGAGGCAATTGTCTTTGACTGTGGCAGCTGGGGCTTGTGAGGCTGCTCTGTGCAGCTGCGTCCATGGCCCAGCAGTGCCCTCATCTGCTGCAAACACCATCAGGGAAGGCCCGTGCATGGCCCGTGCCCTTCTCAGGCCAGGTAATGATTTTCCATCCTCCAGCTAAGCAGGCAGGAGTAGCCAAGCTTGAGTGGTTTTGTGGCTTGTCTTGTTCTTACGACTGTGTGAATTTCACCTTGTCACAGAGATCCAACTGTGTAAAAATATATAATTATGCCTCTGACTCATCTACTTGGACACACACCCCATTCACACACACCTACGCACACAGCGTATGCTGCTGAGCTAGATGTGCTAACACATGTGAACACTACCATGGTTTGTACATTAAAAGTCTATTTTTTCCCTCCCCCAACATTATAACTAGTTCTAGATTTAAACTAAAATACACCTAGAAGCGTTCAGTCCCCGCCTCCCTTCTTTTCTCTTACTGGGAGAGGCCAGGCAGATGCTGTCTCTGGGACCAAGCTGCTTTTGGGTCACCAGCCACATACCAGAGTTGCAGGCAGGGTAGCACTCAAAGCCCTCACCTTCTCTCTCTCTCCTCTCAGCCAGGACAAGCCAGCTTTCCGGGAAGTGATCTCACAGCTGGAGCTGGATCCCAAGTGCAAAGGCCTGTCCTTTTCTTCCTTCCTGATTCTGCCATTTCAAAGGATCACTCGGCTCAAACTGCTGGTGCAGGTAGAGTTTTGCTCTTCTCTCTCTCACGAAGGTCTTCTGGATGACTCCTGGAATTTTCCTTTCCAGCAGTTGTGAATGAAGCTTAGATACATCCACAGTCCCCCCTAGAGCTGAATGTATCCTTTCCACAAAATCAGACATTCTCAACAACTATAGAAAAAAGATTTCAGTCACTCAGAAGCCATATCCAAATAGGGTTGAATTTGCCAGATAGCTTTTACTGAGCAAAAGAGGTGAGGAGGAACTTTGTCAAGCTGCTAGAAGGGGTAGCAACAGTCCATCAACCCAGCTGCCTGATGGTTAGGATGCTGACACACAGATGCACAGTGCAGAACAGCTGCAGAACATGGAAATGCTCGATGTGTAACACTCTACATCGTGATGGCCTGGACCAGACTCTGTCAGCCGTCTTCGCCCTGTGCTTCGCCAGCTTGTCTAAACACGGTGCTGGAAGATATGCCTCTAGGGACGAGGAAACAGCTCAGTCCCAAATGGTCTTATCCCACTAGGATTACCAGCAGCACTGTCTGTTAGTGCCACCTCTAGCTATTTTTATTTATTCACTTATTTTTATGAAATAAATCTACTTTATGAAAAAAAAAATCTATATTTCTTTTAGATATAAGGTCAGATGGGAACAGGTTTTAATGAGAAAGAGGAACTGAGATACGAGAGTCACTGTACTCTGTCACCTATCCTGTAATTAGGCTGATGGCCAGAAATAACTCTGAGGCTAGCAAAGACTTTTCTGTGCTGTCAGATTGGGACCAGAGTTAACACAGCCTTTCCTCCCCTGCAGAATATTCTGAAGAAAGTGGAAGAGAAGTCTGACAGGGAAACCACTGCCCTGGATGCACATAAAGAGCTGGAAACAGTAAGTTTGAATGAGCTAACTAAAGGCCATTAAGATTAAACCATTGTGCTCATTTCCACCACCACTGCCCCCTTCCCCTTCCCCCCTAAAAAGACCTACAAACTGTATTCACTCCTGGAGCCATCCCTTTGAATTCTGTCACTGTGTTTCAAGAGTAAGTTTTTTTTCTTAAGTCTTCCTTGCTCTCAAAGATGGACTAATCTAGCAGCACTTTGATGTCACTGATGACGAATCCCTTGATAACAACATATGTGTATGTTTCCGCTGTAGGAAAAGGCAGAGAGAACGTTCTCCCTTTATTTCTTCACAAATACAAATTTTTTTTGCAGATATCTGAAGGTGATGGATCCCACTGAGAGCTGTAATTAGCTGCAACAGGCAGTAGAATACAACTGTGTCAGGTTTCCTCCAATACAGCACACTTCTTCCTCTGACCTAGAATAAGAGTTTCTTAATGAAGTACTCAGGCCTGCTTTTAGTCCTCTTCCCTGAAGCTGGTAGGTAGGTGTGGTGTCCAGTTGTGCTAGTTACTGCTGTGTACAAAACACCAGGAAGGCAATGGTATGTTTTCCATCTGGGCTGTTCCTGACACAGTCGGACAGGGTGATCCCACCTCCAGGCTACATATCTGAATGATCTGGATGTAGCTGGCAGCTACATGGGCTGGGACAGAGTCTTTGAACCCTTCTCCATCAGAAGCATGGAACATCTCTTGAATCCTGCAGTTCTCCATAAGAATTTGAAGTTGAAAACTGTGCTAGAACGTTAGCCTGAGAATACAGTTGCAGCTTTGGACTGAAATACTAGAACAAAATGGTCTCTTGGATTTACCCTGGACTCATCTAGCAAGTGTACGCTTTGGGGATGGCTAGGGATAAAGACAGAGACCTTAGTAATGAAGATCATGTTCTGCATTAGTTAATATTTGCAGAATCCCTCATGCTGTGTCTGGTAGCCAGTTGTTTTTCCATTGGTCAAAATCCTAAGGAAAGCTGTTCCTGTAGTACACAGATGACTACAACTACTGATGGAAAAATGCTTTTTATGTTCAGCTGTCAGTGACTCATGTGATCAGTTTCGTAACTCCCTTCGCATGGTTACTTATCTGAAAATGTTTAGGTTTAGATGCCTAATGTCCAGCTAGGTGCAGGTATCACAACAGAAACCATCTGGTGCTTATCTTCTTTATAGGTATCCTATTGGATAGGTAGGAGCTGATCACAGTTTCAGTTACTGATATTCTGGCAGATTTTGAGTAGCAGAAACAGAGCACAAAGCTGAGCTTGTTCTCCAACATAATTTTCCTACCTAGTGAGTTCTCAAGAGAGTTGTTTCTTATGAAACAGTCAGTGGCATCTAGGTTAAGGTCCCTGTAAATAGGGTAGTGCCTGCATGTTGGTTGTGGTTTTTCAGTTAAAAATTTGTACTCAGAACACAGCTGGGCTCTGTATGATGAATGTCTCTTTCCTTGGGACATTTCATAGCCTTGGCATCTGGTGCCGCTTGGCAGAACCACAGCATTTGCATCTTTGAAATGAGGATCTTTGGCTTCGTTCTCTTCTTGAAGATGATACTGCGCGTGTACCTCGTTTCAAGTGTTGGGGACAAGAAAGATGAGATACGTAGTGTGTCAGGATCTGGCAAATGAGCTGTTCCTTTTGCTGTGCAGCCAGGAGCATTGCTTAATGCTGTCTGGTTCAGTAACTGAATGCAGCCATCTAACATGTCCTCCAACAGTCAGCTTCCATCTATAACATTTTCTGGGTGTTTGGGGGGTTTTGTTGCTGTTCTTTCTTCTTTTTTTCTTTTCTTTTTCACGTGAATACAGTGCTGATAGAAGAGCTTGGCTTGGTCAATTCTTGATACGGCAGGGCACTTACCCTATCACAGTCAGGCCTTTCTGTGCTGTTTGTCATCACTTAACTGCTTAAGGCCAGTGGAGGCAAATCTTTCTACTCTCTTTTTCTCAGGTGGTGAAAGCATGTAATGAAGGTGTCAGGAAGATGAGCCGAACAGAGCAGATGATCAGCATCCAGAAGAAACTGGAATTCAAGATCAAGGTATAAGCATAGGCTGGTAACCCTTTGCAGACAGTGAACCAACAGCATCCAGGTGTTGTGTGCACATACGTGGCAGTAGTAACCTAGTTGCACTCCTTTTAGCGAGTGTTCAGCGGTGGCCTGGTCCATGCTGTCCCCCTCCAAAGGCTTTTTATGTACCTGGACAACTGAAGTGAAAAAATTTGAGGCCATTTGTTTGGAAAGCCACACTGGGAAACCAAGAATTTGATTTTCTAGAGCACTTTACCAGTGTGTCAGGGCTAGACCACAGTCCACAGGACAGCAGTAGATTTGGGGTAGCCAGAAGACTGCCTTCACCTCTTGTAAAGCTGAGGCTGTAAGGACAGGCAGGAGCTGGTTCATCCCTGGAGCAGGCCTGCCTTGGGCACTGGCGCAGACAAGGCTTCTCTGGTGAAAAGAGTGCAAGAGCGTGGAAAGACAGACTGTGCCACCATGCATGTGTCGAACACAGGGAGGGAGTGAAGGTGGAAAGAGTAGTGGTTATGCAGATATTTTCCAGTATTTCAGTCGTTTGACTGGAAGCATAGTGTTCTTCTACCATAAGACATGCTTTGTTCTGGGCTTCTTGTTTTTAACACAGTGTGTGGTAAAACTCTAGCAGAAGTGCTGTTGTGGCTGTGTGGACAGTATCTCCTCCCAGCTGGGACAGACCCAACCATCTAACCTGGGTTTTTTGTAGCCAAAAGGCCAAATAAAAAGTCTCAGAAAGGCTCAGCCCAGGCGATGAGACATGGGATCTCCCAGAGACAGATCAGGCTGTGCAGGGCATAGCCTGGTGTTTAAATCCAGCACTTGGCCTGCCCTCCAGCATCAGCATCCTTCATTCTCGGGCCCCTGCCATGTCCCTGTCTGAGCTCTGTTGCACACCGTGCCAGGCTGCAGTGTGGATGGCAGAGCACCCTGTCCTCTCTGCTCCATCCTCTGCAGTGCGGGCTGTGGATGGGAGCACACTTGTGCATCTCCTGTTGCTTTCAGCATCTTGACTGCATAAGTTTTTTTGCTGCTATCCTGATCTTTGCCATCTTTTCCTCACTTCTAGTCTGTGCCCATCATCTCTCACTCCCGATGGCTGCTGAAGCAGGGGGAATTGCAGCAAATGAATGGTCCAAAGACATCACGAACGCTTCGCACTAAGAAACTCTTCCGAGAAATCTACTTGTTCCTTTTCAATGACCTGCTGGTAATTTGCCGGCAAATTCCTGGGTGAGTGCAAAATTTGGGTAGTATGTGGGGCACTGCATTAGTCCTGTTTACCCCTGGGTTCATCCAAGCTGTGATGCTGTGCCCCTGCCCTGTCCCCTAGGCACAGGGAGGGCATCCTGGCCTGCCCTGTACACCCCCCTCCAGCAGTCACCTTGCCTTTGAGCACAGTTGACTCTTCATGGGTGGCACAGCTCTCTCCAGTTGAAAATGTGTGGCAAACAGGACTTGAACAGGTTCCAGGTCAGGTGTCCCAGCAGGGTTAGCGAGCATATATCCACCGGTTTCTGTAGAGTGGCAGTGAGCTACATCAACTGGTGGGCTGACCCAGGAGGCCTGTCTTCCTGTCAAGAAGTGATTTTTGACTCATTGTTGCCTGAAGAACAGCTCAGACTTAGTTAAACTTCTAAGAAAGCAGGCTAGAAAATTTGAGCAGTAGGGAGAGGTATAAATTTAGGCCTGAGGCTAGCGTTTATATTTGACGTGGTACAGCCAGCCTCAAGAGGAGGAGGAGAACGTCATCATGCTTAGAACTATGTCTTGTGCAACTAGACACTAGTGAAATACTGCAGCACAAACAGACGGGTCCCAGAGAACAGCACGTTCTTTGTAGCATTAACTAGACTCACCGGTAGAGAGCATCTTGCTGGTCCAACGTTTCTAATAAACATGTCGCCGCAGTGTCTGTACGCCTGGAAATATTTTGCTTCTGTGGCAGCTTGTATCCAGAAAACACAGAGGCATTTTACAAATAGGAATGAATTAAGCCTCACAGTCCCCTTTGAGGGAGCACCGTCTGTGTTCTGTACATGGGGAGCTCAGACAGAGCAAGCAACTTGTTCTAGGCCATGCGGGATGCCTAAGGCAGAGCAAGGAGAGGGTCTCTTGATTTGCAGCGGGTTTTCATAGCCACCTGCTCATCCCTTCCCACAGCAGGATATCTTCTATCCTCCTGCCATGCAGAGATTCCTGGGCTGTGTCCTCAATACAGTTCTGGGTGACTGAAGCCAGAGTCTCCTGGGATAACTGCAGTTTTTCTTAATCCTCTAAACTCTCCCAGGGACAAGTACCAAGTGTTTGACTCGGCTCCCCGGGGGCTTCTTCGGGTAGAGGAGTTAGAAGACCAGGGGCAGAGTTTGGCCAACGTCTTCATTTTGAGGCTGCTGGAGAATGCAGATGATCGGGAGGCCAGCTACATGCTGAAAGCATCGTCCCAGTGAGTACAACAGTTACCCTGCCAGTGCTCAGCACTGCTTTCTCCCTACACCCATGCAAGGGCAGCACCCTGCCTGCACGGGGGCCAGCTCTCCGGGCTTACCAGGGACAGGCAGGCAGAGCTCCCACTGCTGCAGCTGGGCTGGCCGTACAAACTTCTCTGCCCAGCATCGCTCTTCTGAGGCTGCCTTCTGTCTCTCTGACTGAAAGGCACTAGTGAACTAGGCTGGTTTTTCTCCTGTATGGTGTATTTGTAGCAGCTGGGGTGGAAGATGGGTGGGTACTTTGCATTCTGGGACAGAGAGGTCAGAAATCAGCCCCGGCACAGCAGCCTAACTGATGTACAGCCTGCAGCATGTTCAGAAAGTAAAAGCAAGTAGGATGTGCGCTGGCTCAGGTGGCTTACTTGCGGAGATCAAGGCTGTGCATGACCAGCCTGTGAAGCAAAGTGGCTCCTACTTGTAGGCAAGGGTGGAGAAGAGGCCTCTTCCTCATCACCTTCCACAGCCAATGCCGATCTTGCACAGCCCTTCTACTGCTGGGAGCCTCCTTGTCTCCCTGGATACAGGTTTTTTTGGCTCACTGATTTTTCACTTCAGACTCCAACAAGCTCACACTGGGCAAATGATTCAGCTGTGCTAACACAGACCTGATTGTTTTGGAGCTCAGGGCATTGCTCTCTCGTCGACCCAAGCCTTACCAGGTCCACATTTTCTAGGCAACAGCATCTGTGCTGTTACAGGTATACGTGTCCCACCAGTTAAACAGCTACTAGAGATAATGTGCACCCCCAGCTTGATATTACTTTGCTGTCAGCAGGCCAGCGTTCGACATCCATATCCCTTAACAGACATCAGCCCCACCTGGGACCACATCCTGCTGCAGCCTGGGGGCTGCACACCCCGCAGCGCAGTGCAGCACCGGCATCGGGAAGACAAGCCCTCAGTGCAACGAGCAACTGCACCTTCTCCCCAGCCATATGACTGCAGCTTTGCTGTACTGAAAATAGAGATGTCAGTCATGTTATGCGGGGCAAACGCACGTTTTGACGTCTGTGAGACTTAGCTGTGCAGAGAACCATAAACCAGGCCAGGGTTTGCTTCAGCTCAGGGGAGGCAATTGCAGTTCTGTTCTTCTGCATCCTGTCCCATCTTCTAGGTGGCCACAGTAAATATGTGATCCAGCACACAGTTTGCCAACAGGTCTTGCACACTGAAATGTGATGTAGCAAATGCTGAAGGTTGCTGTTCCAGAGCTGCAGGGGCGACCGGAGCAGTAGCAGGCACAACTGGAAAATTGAAGAATTAGAAGACACAAGTGGGTTCCAAACAGAGACTGCTGCATCTGTTCCACAGCTCTTGCAGCATTTCCCAGCTCTGAACCCATAAGGCAGTGATGACCAGCTTGGTGGCAGCTTGCAGCCAATGCCCTGGGTGGGCTCTGTCAGGAGCTGGCAGTACAGTGGGACACAGCTGGCAGCAGGGGCAGGACTGGAGCGCAGGTGGGCACCTCACAGGCTGAAAGGAGCTGGGGACTGTGGGTAGGATCCAAAGAGCGCTGCAGGAGCTGCATGCAAGGCCAGCCCCTCAGTGCACAGCACCCTCATCCTGCACATCTTCATGGTGTGAGGGGCTGCACTCTATCTGCAGCTGCAGGTGTTTTCACTGGTCCTTGGCATTGTGCTTCAGCCCTGAAGCACAAGGTATTCCCAGCCCTGCAGATCAGCCTGCCAGCACTCGTCCTTCACGTCTCCCTTTTAAGCCTCTCTTTTCACAGAAGACGCTCCAGTGACTTTAGATGTGTGTCAAGTTCAGGCTTTAAAACTACCGTCTGAGAAAGTAGAAAGTTCTGGCTCCCTCCGGGCCAGGAGTGCAGCTGGTCCTCCAGGCAGGCGCTGGAGCCTGTGAAGATGAACTGCCCTGTTTCCAAGCAGGGATGAGGGAAGCCTCAAGGGAGCTCCAGGCCTGGGATTTCTCCAGCACCTGCAAAATCTTCACCCTCCTGCTGCATGCCCAGGTTTTGCATAACAGCGTGCTGGATCTGGCAATGTGTTTGCACAGGTCTGTTGTCTCATCCACTGCCAAGCGAGTGGTACCCTTGACATGCCGCAGCGTTCGTCTGCAAGTGAATTAATCAGCTCTGCCCTTTAAATGTTCCCACACAGCGGCTGCAAGAATAAATGGTTCCTTTAACTGCTTTTCTCCAGGAAAAACTGCTTCTGTTGACCCAGCCCAGTCAGAAGCAGTCTTTGCTGGTTAGAGCTCAGAGGATGCCAGCCCCACCACCCTGCTGCTGGCTCCCTGACTCCATGCTGCTCCCCAAAGGGGGATCCTGCTGCTTGCAGGGACAGCCAGCCTGGTGGCCTGGCTGCAAGCCCCAAGGCACTGTGGCATGTGTGACATCCCAACCGGTGCATGCAAGAAGAGGGGCTCAGCATCACCAGTGAGTTCAGGATCCCAGGGGGGCAGGCAGCAAAGAGCTGTGAGAGAAGGAATTAGGAGCCTGGGGCTGGCTGGCTGGACAGGAGAGCTGGGGTCCCTATGACTGTCTCATGCTCACGGCCTCGGTTTGTCTCCCCTATCCAGGAGTGAAATGAAGCGCTGGATGATTTCGCTGGCCCCAAACCGAAGAACCAAGTTTGTTTCATTTACATCCAGACTTGTTGGTAAGAGACACAGCATGGGAGCCAGGAGCTCTTTACCCCTACCCTGGGGCACCTTATTCTGCCCTGATCTCAGTCCAATCCCAGACCTAGGGCCTCTGCCAAAGCTGAACCCTCTCCCTGGACTCCCCTTGCGATTCCACCACCGATACCTGCTTGTCTCTGGGCCTGGCCCCGACCTTGTCCCCCTCCAACCTAGGCTGGGCTGCACCAGCACTCTCCCACCCATGCTGCTCATGGGTGGGCACTGTGGTGGTGGTGCGCACCCAGCTCCCTTCCCCACAGAGCTGCTCCCCTAGTCCCTGTGGCTCAGGCACCCCTTGGCCTCCGCAGGGTTTCTTACCAGATGAGAGGGACCGTTCACAGAGCTCGCGGTCGTACACCCACCTGAGCCGCACTGTCCTGCAGCGGGATCCGTCCCAGTCCATCCCTCACTCTCATCCTGTCTCCTGGCAGACTGCCCGCAAATCCAGTGTGTCCACCCATACGTGGCCCAGCAGCCAGATGAGCTGTCCTTAGAACTGGCTGACGTCCTCAACATCCTGGACAAGACAGACGATGGTATGGGGGATGGGATGGGGCTGGGCCGGGCCGGAAGTGCCTGTGGAAGGGTGGGCTTTGCTCTAGGCAGGTGGCTGCCAAGCAGACAGGAGTGACCCTCCAGCCAGGAAGAGACCCTAGCATCGGCATCACAGCCGAGGGAGCTCACAGCAGGAGGGAGTTACTGCCTCCTCCTAGCACTCAGCAAATCCAGGCTGCCCCAAGCTGTGGCAATGCTAGCACAGCCACCTTGGCGCTGGCTGTGGACCGTGGCAGGGCTGGCACAGCCACCCCTGATGTAACCCAGAGCTATTCTTACTTTGATGATGCTTCGCAGCCACCTGGTCCTGGTTTCGGGAGCACACATGTAGCTGGGGGACCACTCCTGTGGCATCAGGGGTAGCAGTGCCTGCTTTCTGCTGGCATCCCTTGAGCCAGTTGTCCAAACACAGCACTGCTCAGGCAAGCAGGTCTCCTTGGCTAGGTTTACAAACTGGGTCTGCTCCAGCACAGGCTTCTGAGCAGCCTCCAGAAAGCACTGCCAGCTCCGTAGGCTCTTCCCAGCACAACTGTCCCAGTGCAACAGCAAGGGCCAGCCCTTCCCCATTTATGTCTGTCTCTGTCTCTGCTCAGGCTGGATATTTGGGGAGCGTCTTCACGACCAGGAGAGGGGCTGGTTCCCCAGTTCTATGGGGGAGGAGATCCTAAACCCCAAAATCCGAGCCCAGAACTTGAAGGAGTGTTTCCGGGTGCACAAGTCGGATGACAGTCAGCGGAGGAAACTGGGCAGCAGAAACCGCCAATGACTGCTGGTGTCCCCAGGCGTGTGGAGTGCCTCTGGGAGAGGAGCAGAGGACAGAGGCTGCCAACTGGGAGGATGTGGCAGTGCTGCAGGACCTGGCGTGCCAGACCAGGCACATACACCCCTGAACAAACAGACTGTAGTTCCTGGGCTCCCCACAGCACTGATCCTTTCTTAGAGACCAGTGCTTTGAACTGGCTAAAATAATCCCTTTCCAGATGTTCTGTAAAGCCCCAAAGAGCACGAGCCAAACGGACACAGCCCGAAGGCCACGGGGTGCTGGCCAGCTCACCCCCGTTCCCTGCACACGTGCTAGCTGGGGCTGGCTCAACGCTACCTTTTGAGTTTGGGGCCCTCCTAAAGCAGCATCTTACAGGAGTAGAAACCGAAGCAGAGGAGCTGTCTTGAGGCCTCTCACACAGCCAGTTGGCACCAGGCTAGGACGAGCCCCAGGAGCTCCAGCTCCCCAGTCCTGCTGTGAAGCCGCTGGGCCCATTCCCTTAGGCAGAGCCTCTATCTGCTTCCAGTCAAATGCTTCGAAATACTCCATACCCAGCCCCGCTCCACCAGCAGCCCAACCTCGCCGGCCCTGACCCATGTCTCTGCCTGCCTGATGGCCTCCAAGCACATCTGGGCCCTGCCCCATGGCTCACCCCCTCTTCCACAGCCAGCACCCCTCCACAGAGCCGCTGCAGAAGCCTGGTACCGTGGCTTTCCCTGGTTGATCTGGCACTCGCGATCTCCGCTACTGACTGCTGCCAAGGGTGGCCGTGCTGGCATTTCCTGCACACCACCGTGTACCACGGGAACACCAGCAGACCCAGGCCGCCAGGCAGCAGGCGAGTGACACTACCCCAAGAGCTGTTGTCCTGCCTGCTGTGGGAAGCCCAGCGATCGCTGCCTGCATGCTTGTAACCCACGCCACCCAGCTGCACGTGCAACCTGCGTGCACAGCCTCCTGTACAGGCTCACCTCCATGTATATACGCAAATTGTCTGTCACCAGCAGAGCCGGGTCATCACTC
>NW_009259754.1:111173-114786 GCF_000687185.1 Egretta garzetta | reverse complement strand
CGCGGCAGCCGCCTGTTGTTCAACAGCCTCACTCTGAACAGTCCCACCCATGGCCGCAGCCAGGGGCCCCTGAGCTGCAGCCAGCATCCGTCAGGGAAATCAATTATTTGGCATCTTTCTGTAACACTGCAAGGGAGAGTCTTCCAGGCGCTGTGGCCCGTGCTGATGTATGCTCCGGTGGTGCCACAGTTGTGCTCAAAAGGGGATGAGAGCAGCCACCTGCTGACAGAGCCATGCGCCGGGAACGGAGAAGCACAGCCATGCTGATGGCAGTGTGGGGAGGAGGCAGGACACTGGGGAGCTGCCGGACAGGGGCTCTGGTGCACTGCACTGGAGCTGGTCTTCGGGCCATGCAGGGCCCAGGTTACACACAGGGAGCACAGTGTAATGTTGGACCCAGCTGAGGGCCGGGGCTGTCCTCAGGGCTGTCCATACTGTCACCGCAGCCCTGGGAGAGCCAGCCCAGGATTCAGCCCTGCACTGGGAGGGCTGCAGCCAGCCCCCAGGACCAAACTGGTGGGAGCCACAGCAGTGAAAGGAGAGCAAAGGGGTTCCCCCCTCAGGCCTAGCTTAGTACCACCATGTTAGCATGTGACAGCAGCCAGGAGGGCTGTGACAGCAGCCAGCAGGGCTGTGCCTGTCCTGGCCACCTGCACCACCCCTGAGAGAGGGTCCCCAGGCAGCTCACACCAGCCAGAGGCTCCCAGCCACCTGCCAGCGCCCAGCCCAGAGCAGGGGGCCAGGAGGGGACCACAGCCTCCAGTCTGGTGCTTCAAACTCATTTCATGGGGAGACCTCAAGTCAGATCCCCCCCAACAGCACCCCAGTCAGCTGAGTACAACCAAGCCTCCAGCTCAGGGTCCAGACCTTGCAGCAGCCAGAAATTCTCTATGGCGAAACCCAGAGAAGCTCCTGCTCTGGAAGTCCTTAAAATTACCTGAGCACTGGCCACATCCCAGATCCTCCAGCTTTGCAGCACAGCAGCCAGCTCAGCCCAGGCGCTACAGCCCCCACATGCCCGCCTGGGGTGTTTCTCATAGCACAGAAATGCTCCCTTACCCATCAGAAATGGCTCCGTTGCTAGTGGAGGGGCTGACCCAGGTTCCCCAGTGCCAGGACACTGGTTCCTCACTGCGTTTTTCTGGGAGGAGAAGGGCCCAGGGCTGCCAGGCACTGTCCCACCACCCAGCCCCAGGACTTGCCCCAGACCCTCTTGCTCTGTTGTTACTTTTTAAGGACTCCAAACCCTAGGCACAGGTTGTGCCAGTTTCAGGCACCAAGTGGCATCCAGTGTTATTTCCTCAGACCCAGCCCTGCACGCCTCCGTTTCAGTGGTCTCAAGTGTTGTACAGGGCCAGGCCTGGGGCCCACAGGCACGGGCTGGAGCCCCCTCCGGCCCTCGCCGGGCTGCCTCAGTGAGCTGAGGGGAACTTCTTGTCGTCTCGTTTTTCTGTGTGATGAAATACAGCTGAGCGAGCCAGCACCAAAGCAACACGCGTGCGCCTTCTTACTCCCTCCATGCCGACCACTCCCCAGTCCCCTCCAGTGGAAGTGGGGCTGAACACTAACACAGGGTGGGTGAGACCAGGGAAGTATTGGGGTGGTTTACACCAACCGAACAACCCCTTCCCAAGGAAAGTTGTGCATGGTGATGCCCAACACCATTACCACCACCCAGAGTAGACCAAGAGCTGCTGCCAGCTCAGAGCCACTCACCACCGCAGGTCCCTCTTGACTGCAGGGGTGACACTACCTGCTGTGGTCGAGCCCACCAGGTCTGCATGCACCCAGGAGACCCACATGCTAAGAGCAAAGAGCACTGTGGGCTGCAGCTTTGCTGCCCGGTGCAGAGGCTGGAGCACTCTGCCAGCTCCATGGCAGCATTTTGCCCCAGGGGACCCCAGGGCAGATGGGGAGCAGCAGCAGTTGAGGGCAGGAGACAGGCTGGTTGTGTTACAGAAAAAAACTTTTATTGAGTTCAGGAGGCTGAGAACTTTCTCAGCGTGATGACGACCAAGGCCACAAGCACAGACGTACCCAGGAGGGAGGCGATGACAATGGCACCGATAGCTCCGGGCCCCAGTGAGCCTGCAGGGACAGAGAACAAGGTGGCATGAGGTCAGCAGAGCCGGTGGGTCCCAGACAAGGAGGGCTACAGGGATCAGCCAGCACATCCCCAGCCACCAGGGCACATTCCTGCCCCAGAGCTCCCTGTGCTGGCCTTAGGGGCCCTGTTCCCATGTCCCCACACAGCTGAGGTGTGGTCCTGTGCCCCAGTGGCATCGACCCCTTGTGCAGGGTGCTGGAGCCAGCCACTTGCCCCTTAGCCAGCTCCCAGTGACGAGAACAGGGAAGGTGCTCATGCTCCCCCTTTTAAGAGCTTCAGGGACAGTCTCGCCCTGGAGCCTACCTGGGCTTGAGGCACTTCTTGCTGGTGCCTGCAGTGATGTGCCAGACCCGGGGCAGGAGGAATGCCCTGGCAGCCCCGTGCCAGAGCAGCACGGCTGAGGAGAGGCCACCTCTGGTAGTTCAAACATGAACATGGGTGACAGGCCCATAAAAAGCAACTCCACAGCGAGGACTTGCCAGGCGTCTGTGGGAACGACCTGCGCAGTCACATACCGTCCCCGGCATCCAGCCGGTGCAGGTGGGTGGTGTCCTCGGGCTCCAGCTCGGAGGTGTACGGGGGGAAGGTGGTAGCATCCGAGAGCCGGGCTGTGGTGGTGGCAGCGTCGAAGGGGCCAGCTCCAGAGGGCAGCTCGGGTGGCTCGTTCCAGAGGGTGGGGACCGGGCCCTGCGGATACTCTGCTGGGAGACACGGGCCAGCCACGGCGCAGCAAGGGACCTGGGCTCTGGCTGCCTGCCGAGTGCCCCAGGGTGGATGGAGGGTGACCTGAGGGCTGAGAACCCCCCCAGGGCAGAGCCCTCCTCTGAGAGGGCACCACCTCCGCAGAGCACCAACACCCAGAGCAGCCAATGGCAATGCCCATGCCCCGGGGTGAAACCACACTGCCATGGGCTTTTGTGGCAACCTGGTGCACATGCAGGACAACAGGGAGCTCCCCACAATGGTGCGACCTCTGCTTTTGCACCAACAGGCCCTGCACAAACATCCAGGGCCAGTTTGCTTGTGGATGCCCATGGGAGGGGCTGTCACATTCCTGCAACAGGCAGAGGCCACCTGCACTGGCCAGAGCCACAGCATCTCAGGCCCTTTCTGTCCCGCACCACCAGCCCACGTGGCGTAGGATGCTGGTGGCACTGGCACTGCACAGGACACGGCTCCCCCATGTAGGAGCCCCAGAGCCTCGACTTCCCTCTGCCTCACCTCCCCACTGTGCTGGGGAGATGAAAGCCGGGCCAGGCTCTGTTTGATGTTACCGTTCACCTCCTGTTAATTTTTCCCCCTGTGGGGTCGGGGACCAAACCAGAGAGCCCTCCCTGTCTGCGTGTGGCTGAGCCGAGCACTCCGCGTCAATGCCCGTCTTGTTCGGGTGGGCCCCGGCGGGAGCAGGAGACATTCCACAGCTCCCTGCCGAAACCACTGGGAATGTCCCACTGGGACGGGAAAAAGAAAAAAAAAAAAAAAAAAAAAGGGGGGGGCCCAAAAATC
>NW_009259754.1:54486-111070 GCF_000687185.1 Egretta garzetta | reverse complement strand
TGCCGACCGGGGCGGGAAAAAAAAAAAAAAAAAAAAAAAAAAGAGGGGAGTGCCAAAAATCTAACAGCATTCAGTGCCAGGGCTCACCCGAACTGACACGATGGTTATCTGGGCTGGGAAGAAGGGCGGCAGAGGAGCTGGAGCGAACAGCCTGGGCTCCCTGGGGCAAGGCACAGAGGTATCCCCAGGCACCCCGTCTCCGGCACAGTGTCTCCCGGTGTACCAGGGCACTCGGAGTCTCGCCCCAGCACCACCCCAGCTCTCCGTGACCCAGCAAGAGGTGGCCACAGCACATCTCGGCAGCGCCAGCCCCAGCCTGGGCCCCTCCTCTGCCTCCCGCGGGCAGAGGGCACTTCGTGGGAGGAGAGCGCTGAAGAATCGTCACTAACGGGCTCCACCACACTTTGTCCTCCCGCAGGAGCCCTGCATCAGAAGGAACAGGAGGGGCAACACCAAAACACGCACACCTTTGCTGCCTGTAAAAACCCACCGCTAGGGCTTACCGCAGGGCTCACGGTGAAGAGAAGCTCCTGCTGTCCCTGGAGCCGTTTGAGGCTGCCTGCAGACTCAGGAACACCACAGGTTCCAGGCCAGTTTTGGAAAGTCCTTTCTACAGCCATAAAAGCTACAGGATTTTGAGCAAGACAGCTGCTGGGTTTAACTCTGGCCCAACAAGCAGCAACAGAGACAAATAAGCTCCCAGTCTGAAGCCTGTACCAGTTCAGTCCAGCAGCAACACTGGCACGCCCTGGCTGGCTGGCCCACCCTGGGGAGAAGCTGGGATTAGCAGCGATACCACATCCTCACACGCTTGGTACCTCAGTGGTCGCTGTATCAGGGGCAGCATCTCGGGTCCCTGGCATGAGCACACAAGAGGTTTGAGCTCCATGAGGGCTCCCCAGCAACACCCAAGCCCCTTTGCAGGGCCCTTCTCAACCCATCCTGCAAAACCAACCAGCAGAGCTGGAGACTCACATCCCATCCGGAGGCTTGGCCAGAGAGTGCAATGTCCAGTGGACCTCTCTCCTATAAACCCTGTGGTTTAGCTATCAGAGGACAGATCAGGAGGAAATACAGAATTTAGCGGGTAAATGTAGTTAAAACCGGGAAAGGAACCGAACAGAGCTGGGGCTATTTAGTTAGCAACGGTGGCATTAGGAAGCTGTTGATTTAGGCACAGACCAAACGTACAGAACACCTTTGAAGCCCCGGGTCCAGGCTGCTTTGGCAAGTGAAGGAACTCCACACAAAAGAGCTACACTCCAGGTACAACCTTCCTAACTTGTGTCAACACCACCAGGGCCAGCACCAACACTGCAGCCATTCCCAGCTGGCAAGAGAACACCATGCCGGGAGGATGTCGTCGTTGCATTTCCCAAGAATGTTTTTTTTCTCCCAAGCCAAAAGAGCTGGGTGTACCCCTCGCATCTGACCCGGGGAGAAGGCGTTAGCTCAGATGATCTCCAACAGATGCAGGCGCCATCCAGGGAGGCTGTAGGACCCAGCTGGATGGGGTCTGCCCAGCTCCCTGTTCTCAAAGGGACGAGGAGGGAGCGCTACCCCTTCCAACAGGGGCGCAAAGGCTCTTTTTCTAACCAGACCCACAGGTCCTGGAAAGTCTCTCCTGTCCCCAGTGCATCTAATCCCTGAAAAAAATTTATTGCAGCTCTCTAGGCAGGGCACAGAGCTTATTTTTGATAGCCAAGTAAAGAGGAAACTGTTCCATTTGTTTATGATCTCAGTGATTTTTAAGACCTGGATAGAGTCCTGGATGGCTTCTGGGAATGTGTTT
This sequence comes from Egretta garzetta, assembly GCF_000687185.1. Taxonomy (NCBI): domain Eukaryota; kingdom Metazoa; phylum Chordata; class Aves; order Pelecaniformes; family Ardeidae; genus Egretta; species Egretta garzetta. The sequence continues at coordinate 109,278 of NW_009259754.1, read as the reverse complement.
TGTTAATGCGCCTCCTCCGATTAAAACACGCTTTCAGCTCACCCTCACAGAAAGGGCAGAGTGTGCTAAACATGTGCTTTCTGTCCTGAGTTCTTGCGGTTTTATCTTAACGGCACTTCAACCACGGGAAACACAACTCCTTTCAGCCGGGCCTAGTGCCTCACTAACAGGAGCTGTCAGCTCAGCAGCAGCACCGGGCACAGGCGTAAAGGGAAATGCCTGCATCTCAGCATGACCAAGAGCCAGGGCGTACTGCTGGGTCTCCTCTTCGATTCCTGCACCACTATGCCGCTACAGGAGATGCCAAGAGCCCTGCAGCAGGCACCCAGTGTGGGGGAACACACCACCAGACGTGAGCACCGTCCCCAGCTGCCAGCAGGTAGATTTCTCCTGAGCAAACTGCTGCAGGCCTGGGAAAGCGCTGGTTTGCAACCAGCACTCTTCCTTCCGAGACTCGCCTTTGATTTTCCCTCCTGAACTAACAGCTCGTATCCTCACATGCCTCCATTCCTGCCTGTCTGAGAAGCCCAACCACCCATCCAACTACCCACACACATCCAGTGGGTTTCTTTAACAAGCAGAGAAGTCACACCCGCTCCCCTCCGCAGCACCCTGACAGTCCCAGTGAGCGTCAGCCACGCTGCTGCTGGCCGACGGCAGACCTCTGATGGAGCAGCATTCAATGCCACACTCCCATTTCAGTCCTCCGGTTAAAAGCAAGAAAGGTGAGAGGGAAAGACTGAGCTTGTGTTAGGTGCCCAAAACCAACACACACACACACACTATTAATAAGGTCTCACATGTCTCCAAGTGAGACCAGGAGGGCCTCTTCCAGTCGCTTGTTGGATACACTCTAACCAGATGGGATCTAAGTACAGGCATGGGACCCGATTCAGGAGGTTCAGTTCTCTGCTCTGCTGCTGACATTTTGGGTGACCACCACAAGTCCCTCTCCCTCCCAGCCTCAGTTTCTCTGTGCATGAGCAGGAGACTAGGACTCTAAACATGACCTACAAAAGAAGCAGCACCAGAGTGGCCAGGCCTGCCCACCTGCACGGTTACTGTCGTCCTGACTGCGATGAGGAGGACGCGGTCTGTGCGCCTGAATGAATGCCTCCGAGTGACAGCTCCAGACCCAGCGCCAGCCTTTCACCAGGAAAGGGCAAGCTACACGGCACCTCCATGGCCTTGGGACAGGGCACAGCGTTTTTTACTTGTGCAAAACACCCAAATGCATTGCAATCTCAAGTGAGGGGGTGGAATAGCGGGTTGGAACCCAAATATCAAAGGCAAAGTAGTGCATGGTTTTCCTGTTCACCCAAGAGCTTTGTAGAAATAAAGACCTACTGAGAAACACACTCAGAACACATCACCTGTCACAAGACCAGCGGTTTAACATCTGAGTGAGAGCGTCGCGCATTAGCTGTGCTAGTATCAGCCTTAGGATCAGTCTTATCTCTAGGAAAACCCACCTGGTGCACTCGCTGCTGACACACATGGGCAACCCCACCCCTGCCAAGGCTTCCTGCCTCAGTGCTGGGTGCTCTGAAGGGAGAGAATCCTTGACCCCAGGGCACAAACAAGCTCTCCCCCAGCATTAACCCTGTCTCAGCACTGGAGCACAGACTGAGGGCAACTGTTGCTCCACAGACTACCAGGGAAATCCTCTTGGTAAAAAACACAGCTTGGGAGCACTTAAGAGAAAGACGTGGAATTACCTTAGTTACTGGGGTTTTACAGGGCACAGATGGAACCTGGGGAATATGGACCAGAAGTATTTCAGTGTTTTGCAACAGGCCAGGTGGAGGATGGCACCGCTACCACACCTTCTCCCTCTCTCCAGCACAGGTTACAACTAAAGCCGGGAAAAGGGAAGAAAGTATCAGTTACTAGACTATAAAGAAATACACCATGAGTTTTTTCTGAAGGATGCAGGGATCAACCAGGACTTCAGCAAGATGGGATGATGCCAAAGGCAACTTGCAAGAAGGAGGTGGGGTGAGCTGCCAGTATGGTGACACGGATACACCCCAGATAGTTGGTGGCTGAAAGACTGGAAAGGTCTCCACAAGTGACAGTCCTTGAGGAAGCCGATCAAATCTGCAGGATCCGTCAAGATGACCCCAAACAACCAGAACCTCCCCAACAGGCAGACTCTGCAAGACCTCAAGACAGGCAGATGTGGCCACCTAACATCATCATCCCTGGAGATCAGCCACCAGTGACCAATACTCTTCCTCTCACAAGCTGGTTTCAGCATCTCATCATCCTCACAGCCTGGCAACAGGAGATGACAATGAGACTTTCCTCCTCCATTGCGTGACAAGTTTATGCTTACAGTGACAGAAATGAGTGGTTCAATAGGACAGAGATGCTGAGTGGTCCTGGGAATGAGGCAAGGGCACCTGCTGTAACCCAAGCTCTGCATGCAGTTTCTTCAGTCACAACAGTTCACACGTCAACTTAATGGCATCCAACTCCGCTGCTTGCATCCTTTTCAGAACCTGGGGGCTTTTATTCCTTTTATTCCACAAGTTTTTGTGTCCTCACATTACATCCATTGCAAGGAGGGGGGAAAGGTTAAGATTTATCTGCTGCTTTCTGGAGAACAGTCTCCATCTTCAACCCAGTAACCCTAGTCAGGAGCCAGTAACAGTGTCAGTAATTTATAAGGAGTGTTGGTGCAGAGCAAGGTTGAGTAATGGTCTACAAAACCTTGCTGTAAGGCTCGACAGACCTGTTGGAACAACTGCGTACTTTTAAGAAATTTGTCTGACAGCCTATTTACTGCTTCTCATATTCTAGCACCTGAACTTCAAAACCTTCCAATAATCTCTTATTCTCCTGTTAATGAGAATGAAGACACCCGTGTTGCTACAGAAAAATGTCCCTGGACAAGGTCTCCTCCTGTACATTCTTCTTTAGCACAACATCTCCTGCTCTGCTGCTTTCTTCCCCTACACGCATTCTGATGTGCTACTGTAGTGTAACCTATCTCCACATTAGCTCAAAACACAGAAATTCATGAGCCCACATCAGAGTTCAGATACCAAATATATATAGGATGCAGAAGCCAAGGCCTTGCAAAGGCTTTTTACTAACTTCCACTTCACTTGGAGCTTTGAATCCATTATATAAATTAAAACTGGGTTTGCCAATATGAAAAAAAAAAAAAAAAATCTTTTCACAATACTCCTGTGCTCTAGGCCTAAGTCCCACTTGGGTTTGGAGAAAGCAGAAGCGGAAAGGATTTGGAGGTGCAGGAAGTCCTTGTACTGGCTGTTTTCTGTTGCACTAAGGTGATGTGGACAAAGAGGGTTAAAGACTCTGTTGTTTCCCCATTTCTGACAAATGGGTTATCGGAAAGAGCTCAGTACCTCAGAGGAGAAATTCACACTTTCTCCAGTGGCAGAGCCCTGACCGGACCATCCAGGAGAGCAGACTGGCTGGGCAAGAAGCCAGATCAAGGTACATGACCCACCAGCATCCCAAAAGTGCTCTACTGCTACACCCAGATGGGAACCTCAACTGCCAGCGAGATCCTTCACGGCTCGCTGAACTCCTGAGCACTTACCTGAGGGTTTGGTACTAGGTAGCTCTGAATCACCGCCGAGATAAAATTAAATCCAACGAGGAACGGAAAACTCATTCTGTACCTCAGGTCTGCATGGCCGGCATCACCTGCAGCCCTGTCCAAGGCAGACTCCACTTCTGCTCACCACGGAGGGCTTTGCTATGGAAAGTACGAGGTGCTGAGACATGAGGGCAGGGGCTGGATGAACTCTGAGGCCAGCAACAGGCTTGTCCAGCCCCAGGTAGCCACCACGGGCACGGGGCCAGGGCAGGGATGAAAAGAGGCCTTCATAGGGAGCACAAAAGGCAGCCTGTGATACGTGAGCACTGGGAGCTCAAGTGTGAAGCAGAGTGGAGCATTGCGGTTCTGATGAATGTTAAATAAACTTGTTTACAGAAAGGCAGGGCTGCATGTGTATGCACGGAGACCAGAGGTCTGTCTGTGTGCCCTTCCCTTCTTTGTCTGCACAAGGCAGGAAATTTCCTTTTCCAGTGGGGTGAAAAGCAGAAAAAATTCCACTGTGCGCTAAAAGCCCCTGTATTGGAGAAAGGTACCTCTCCACTCCTGATGCAGCAGAAAATCGTTCTGCTCCTGGGATGGCTTACCATACAGGCTGGTCCCCTGATGTCTGGCTTTTAGGTAGCAGAGAAGAAACTTAAGAAGGCTCAGGCCCCCTCTAAAATGTGACCAAGAGGAAGCACCGAGTCTCTCCTGTGCCCCACGATCCAAATATTGCATTCATCAGTACAAAGCTCTTTAAGAGCCAACAGCCTCACCATGCAAGTGCAACTCACCCAGTGAATTCATCAAGTGAGTGTGGGGTATTTCACAGGAGCAAAGCGACACAGGGAGGCAGCGACAGTGCGGTACTAACCACTGCCACAAAGCCGAGCCAACAGAAAGTACACAGGAAAGCTGGCAAGGCAGGAGACAGAGCAAATATGCACCAAATATTGGAAACTTAAAATAGCGTAAAAGAAATCCTAACTCAGAGAGGACGCAGATCAAACTTTCACTGAAAATCAATACATTTTTGCAGAGTGAAACAGACAGTAACAGTTCAGAAAAGACTTCACTTGATTTGGGGGAAGAGCACCTCCACTGCTTCTGGAAGCTTGAGCAAGCTACAAACTGAAACCATGCTTAATTGATTGATGTTCCACTATACAAAAATCAAAGCTTGGGGTCTGAGAAGGAAAACATCCACTTTGTAGTGCTCATTCCTTAGTTATGTTAAAGGTTTCCTAAGCAAAGTGAGGTGTTCTGCAAGGGGAAATATCAGCTACAGTAGTTCTGTTCTTGCACCTGCAGATGTTCCACCTAGGAGCAGAGGCAAATTCCCCTACCCATATGAAAGCTCCTTTAAAAAGAAGTAATTTCACCTGCTAGAAGGCTGGCTGGGATCTTCCTGCTAGGCAAGATGCTCAGAACAAACTGGGAGGGAACTGCAATCCAGGCTTGCTCCAGGTCTTAGAAGGTAGGACAAGAATTTAGGAAAACAAGCACTGTGCTTTCGCCTGTTACCTTGGCCTGAGCCATCCCTTCACAGCCTCACCTGCACTTACAGAAAGAGGCTTTGCGGGAAGCAGATCCCCATAGGCATTCCCACCCCTATGCTCAGAGCCCATCCATGCTGTCAGTCTGTAAGCCAGTTCTCCCTCGTTTTCAAAACCCATCTCAGACCCAGCAGCCTTTGAGGCCGACTGTGCCCCCGGTTCCCCTCAGCCTGCGCAGCTGTGCTGAAAGCGGGAGCAGGGAAGGCTGAAACTACCAACCACCTCCTTAAAAACACAGCCCCTCACAGAAGAGGTGTCTCACACTGACTTTTCCCATCACCTCGCCGAACTCAAGTTGCAGCCACATACCTTCCCAGCGCTGCCGGCCTGCCTTAGTATACCCAGCTCTAGACAGAAACTCAAACTGTTTAGGTGCACACCCCAGCTTTTGAAGGAACTGAACGCTTTCACAGGCACTTTCATATTTCTACTTACAGCAGCTGTGAAGTGCTCTGCTGTAGTGGAAAGCATAGAAGGAACCAGAAATTGGCACATACGCTTTAGCGGGAGAAATATGTTTGTTTTCACGACTGGAGCTTATTCCTACCACTAAAAGCTGGCAGATAACCTGTCCCAGCAACTGCTGAGAGAACCCCGTCTACTGTTGACTGATCTGTCTACTGATCCCAACGCTCACGGAGGCGTTGCTTCTGTTCATCTTAGGAGAAACAGAGGATTTTCTCCATTTTCCCGAACGGACACATGGTCTCAGGGCAGAGAACATATTCCTCACCACCAGCCACCAACTCCAAAGCTATTTTCCATTAATCAATTGTAATTCAATAAATACTAATGCAGGTTTTTAGGGGAGGGAGAGGAGGTGTGCAAGGAGAGAGGCAGGTTAATAAAATCTCCCACGCTTTTGGGCTTTAAATGCAAACAAAGCTCCTTACCTGCCAGCACAACAGGGACCAGGATGCCACACAGCATTAGCAGGACCAGGCGAAGGACAATGTGGTAGGGCATGGCTTCCCTCAGGAAGAACGTCGGCAGGAATTCTTAAAACTCTTCAAAAAGTACGGAACAACTGGGAAATTTCACTGGTATTGATAAAAACTTTGTCCAGTCAGGTAAAAAAAAAAAAATTTCCTTCAGAAGAGCAAGTGGACAGAGAGAGTGCAAAGCCCAGCAGAGACTCCCTCCCTCTGCCTTCCAGAGCACACCTCCTCCTGAAGGCAGCTCCACCCTCAAGAAGTTGTGCCTACAACCCCATAGGCAGCTGAGCCGTTAGGCATCTATCACCCTGCCAGGCCCGCGCACACACGAGCAGTTGTTGGCGAGCCCTTCCCAGAGGAAGAAGGGATGCTCCTGGAATGCCTCCCCTCTGGCCGGCCATCCTGCGGCATGGAAGTAACACAGGAGCCATTGGGGCAGTTAACCCCAAAACCAAGCAGACTGCTCAAGGGCTTTGCTCTCTCCTCAGTCTGCAAGGCAGCAGTGGTCTTTCCAGGGTGGGCGCAGCAAAAGAACAAGGGCCTCAATCTTTTGAGGCTAAAATGCTCTGAAACAGAGCCAGAGTGGCTCTGTGGCATCCTTGTTTTCTCGGTGCAATACTTACAGAGGCGGACTAGGAGCCATGTGTGGTCCTCACTAGCAGAACCGTCTGTTAAGATCAGGTTGGTCTTCCAGGAGAGTCACTGGCAAGACCAGCATGCTCCTTGGGTCTGCACAGCACAGACACCACCTCCTCCTGCAACCCTCAGCCACCCTGTCCCTCCCCAAGCGGGCTAGTCAAAAGTTCACAGCAGAGAAAAACTGAGGTTTGTCTCAAATCGTATTTGCAACAATAAGAGACATGGGCAAGGATGAAGCCTCTAAAAAGCGGAATGCTCCAGCTTGTTGTCAGAGGACAGAAGAATTTCATTAGATTTTTTTTAAGTGGATATGAAGATTGAAATACTTCACCCATTTCCATTCAGAAAAAGGTAAGAAATTACATAAATGCCCTCAACATCAGTTCTTTATGCTCTGAAAACATGACACAAGTAGTTTTGTCTTAAATTTCAGATCCAGATTTTTCTGCTAAGAGCTCTCTCTACTTTTTGGCTTTCTCCAACAGGCAGCCAGGTACAGTTCAGGTGTCCTTTTAAATCACTCCGCTTGCTGCAGTTCTTTGCAGAAGTGCCTGGCTGTGAGGGGAAGTGGAAAAAACAAAAAGGACTGAGCACTGTCCCTGCAGCAAAATGAGAAGTTGGGAAGTAACCTGGTGAAGCACACTCAAAAGCAGCCTCAGACATCTCTAGCATCGAATTCAACATCACCTGTCAAACTTGGATCAAATCCCCGTTAGCTTTCCAGGCTCTTGTTGTGTCTGAAACAGAGCAGGAAGCGCATAAGCATACATCCACCAGCAGACGCAAAGCTGTAGCGCCTATTTTCACCATCCCTCCTGATCCAAGCGACCTTCGCTGCAGAAACAGGACCCATTTGTAACAGACGGTGACAGGGTGGTCACCTGAGCATACGATCCCAACATGCCAGCATCTTACCTTTGTACTCAATACAGAAGCCACAACGTTAAAGTTCTAGGAGCTAGATCTTCCCCACTGGTCCCTTATCTACAAATTCTCAGAAGCCAAGCAAGGTCCTCGGTGTTCAACAAATTATTGTACATTTTTCCCACTCACATTCCTGCATTTTCATTTAGCAATCGGCAAATTGTTCCTTTCCTGCTCCCCAGCTGAGCTGGAAATTAACAGGCTCTTGCTTATTTGTTACACAGTACAGAGCAGTCCAAAATTAGCTCATAGAAATTAGATCATACCATTAAAAAATAGGAAGTACTTATGAACCAGACACCTTATAGACTAAAAAAAACCCTGAAGCTATTAAAACAAAGTCAAATTATCAGCCTAAACATGTACTGTTCTCTCCAAGACATCAACTAAACATAATGCAAAGCTATTGTAGCAGTTAATTTTTTACTGACTTCATATTCTTTGTGATCATATGAATGGCAGAAGGACATTTATCATGAACTTTTACTGGGATTTTCCACAAAAAACCCATCTGCAAGTAGAAAAAAAAAAAGAAAACAAGATTTTGTCTAAAAAGGGAAGCCTATAAGGTGTCCATGTGGATTTTACCCTGAGGGGAGAAATAAAACCTCTCATTTAGGGAAGGGAATTGGAGTGGGTTGGGGTGGTTACCAACTGGCAAAAAAAGGTTCCGTGGTCGAATGTTTGTAGCAACAGAAAACTAGCCATGACTTGATCTCTCCTGCATAAACACCACAAGTGTGAATGCACGTGTTTCTGTGCAGAGAGAGAGGGAAAATTAAAGCTTTCTTGTCAGAATTTTCCAATCTCAACTTTACTGGTGTTTATTTGAACTCTAAAATTATCAAGTAGAAAAAAAACCCACCGGTATTCCTCACCAGGGAAGAAATAAAGCAGCAGTTGTTGTTCCACATCCTGTGTGTTTGCTTGTTGTTTCTCGATGAAAACTGATGAGAGTCACGCTTTGGGTCAGTTTTAGCACCAGGAATTATCTCAAAAAACTCAGCTTCGACAAAAGCAGGCAGAAAGTTTTCTCTCAGATATAATACAACCAGGTTTTATTTAAGTTCTCTCTTTTTCCCCCCCACACTGGCAAAAGTTCAGAGGGAGTTTAAAGTTTTGTAAACATTTTAACTATCCCTCTTCCCCCTTTTATGAATTTACAAAGCAAAGGAGACAGGGAGACCAGATTTGCAACAGTTCCAAGTCTCTCCATGCTATTGGATCCAAAAACTATATACAAGTCTGCAGCAGTCTCTGTATAGTTACTGTACATGTTTGGCTGCAGGGGGAAGAGAGAGGAGGAGGAGGAGGAAGAGGGGAAGGTGACCCCAAAAAAATGAATAAACCAAACGAAATAAAATCCAAAGCCAAACTGCTCTTCAGCAACTCGAACTGTTTTCTTTAGGCAGTGATGACAGAAAGACAGACACTTTTATACAATTCCACCAAAACTGTAGCGTATCTCCCTTGGCAAGGTTATAACCCTCTGGGAACAGGAGATGGGACCAGGGGGTTGAAACTAAGTGCATTTGGCAGTTTCCATTTTCTTTCTTTTGTGGTGTGTGCACATGGGTGGGCAGAGAAGGGAAGGTGGTGTTAATCTTTCGGTGAGAGAGGAAGGTTATGATTCCATAAATACTTAAACATTATGGATCCCAGTGAAGGTGTGTGAAGTAGTTAAAGGTGTAGAAGATAAGCAGGGCCATCATTGCACATAGCTTCGCCCTCCACAGTCTCTCCATGACAAAAGGGCATCTCTGCTCATTAACCTAAGCACTGCTTGAAATGACAACTAGCTAAGACTGCTGGGGTATGTATCTGAAAGCCAGTGTTCACCTTCACCAAAGACTAAAGATCCACACGGTAAAGAACCTACTGTCTCTTAAACGAGACAAATTTGCAGGAAGAGAGCTCAAAATAAACTGGTCCTAATCCTCCAAAGGTAGCATTTAAGGGAGAAATTCAACCTGAAAGAAGAGATACCACCCCCCTTTTTTCCCAGATTAGAAGTCCCCACTTTGTCCAGGAAGGCTGGAGCATGCCGACGGAGAACTCCACCAGCTTCAGCATCACCACCTAATGAAGACAGACTCGAGCTTTCCCTCCGAAAATAATGTGCTGAGAAGGGCTGGCAGGGGGTGTGCAACTTCAAACCAACCCAAGCTAAACTGCGCCCGCCACCGCCCCTCTCCTGCTGTTGCCAGTTCTAAGGTTAGCTTATGAATGCAACTCCTGGCTTGGGAGAGCACCTCTTGCCCTGATGGAGCGCGGAAGTCAGTATCTGTGTGGCATTTTGGTTTTGACCAACATCTGTTAACCACAAACTCACTCTCTCTCTCTCTCTCTCTCTCTCCATGACTGCACGTGTCGGATGTGGTAAGAGTAACCAGGAGAGGGAAGCAATGGTTTGCGGAATCCCAATTGATTTTTTTTCCAGGTATGTCAGCAGAAGAAATCACAGCACAGTGAAAGCTTGCTGCCCAAATCAGCCTCGTTGTGAACGAATCCTATCTCCCACCCTCCCAGGACTCTGAACAGAAGTCCACTCGACTCTAGGCTGACGGCAGGAACAATGCCTGTGCAGTCCTGGGCAGAAAGGGGTTGCTGGGGCTAGAGGAAGCAGCCTGAGATGATTGATTCTGTGATTCACTGCGAGGCGAAGAAGAACGCATGGTGGAGAGTACTGTGTCCAAAACAGAGAATCCATGGTTAACAGATGCAGGAAAAGCCAGTTGATTTGCACATGCTCAGTAGTCTTCCAAAGTCTCTATTTCTCCCATATTGAGCCGCTCTGATGAGGCATTCACTGAAAACCCTGTAAACCAAAAAGGACTTGTGTTAAAAATCTGGATGTGGTATATTGTATTCCATGTAACACATCTGTTACAGGCAGTAGCATGTGTAAGACAGTGAGTAACATGTATCAAATAAAAACTCAGGGAAATTCAGTAAGGCTAGAGATAGAATTACCCAAACGGTTTGGTTTTTTCCTTAATAAGTCAAAAATAATCAATTGTATATTTATTGTATCACTTGGTCTTTAAAAGCAGATCAGCAGAAGACTTGCTTGAACTTTCATTTAAAAGATGTCATCTGCAGAACTAGTACGGGGCATATCTAGGCACAGTGGCGACGTGGCTCAGCAAGATATTGGAAGGGAGCACATATGAGTTAACTGGTACTTGGAAGTGCCTTGTCAACACTGTACTCATGGGGTCCAGGAAGCAGAAATACACATTTTGTGAACTCAGAATGCAAGCGTGGAATCATGCTCAAACACTTCAGGGGGTGTGAACAATTCTACCCCTTACTTTAAAGTCTAAATACATGTGCCTATGAAACTTAGTGGCAGTTCCATGTTTTTCCATGCTTTTTTTACAATCTTCTGTCTCTGGAGTACAAGATGAAAATGTACAAAGTTATACAGGACTATGCAGATGGCTCAAGACACACCTAAACTTCTACCCAACCTTTTAACTGTAAGCGCTGAGGACACAATACACATGAGAGAAGTGCAAGAAAAAGCAAAAACATTTTCTACAAGGAAAAAAATCCAATATATCATATGTAACTTTCCTACTGAAATCCAATTTTTATGGTTGTACCAACCCCATACGGAGTATGAGAAAAAGTGTTCCTGTGTAAGGCTACTGAACACAAACCTGACATTTCGTTGCCTTGAGGCTGCTATGCAGGCTTGCTCTGTGCAAGAAAACAAACCGCTTTTCACAGCCATTATCTGCAACAGATAAAAAGTGCTCTCCATTCAGCAGGTTTAAGAAAATTGTTCTGGCTCCCTCTCGTGGCAGTATGTTACCTAAAAGGTTTTGGAATTGTTTTATAATAGAGTGTACTGATTTTGAAGAAGCTGCATGTATTAGTTCTCTTACAATTGCAACTTCTTAATTGTCTTTATTGATTTCTTCTTCACATTACACGAGCAGGCTTTTAAATTATTCAACTGAAGACTCAGACCAGACCTGCTGGATTGACAGCTAGGGGTGGCATAAGTCAGGATTCCACTGAAGAGTTCAGTATACTTCAATGCAGAAATCATTGATTTAATTGAAGAGTATTGTTTTTTTTTTTTTTTTGAGAACGAAAAGACAAGATAAAAAACAAAGGCAGGGCTCTGTTAGAGCCTTAGAAAAGCAGCGACTTCCAGGGGGTTAATACCAGGCTGCTTTACGCAAGTATGAGCCAAGTAGCACCAGCACAACAAATATTGGCCCAACGCAGTGCCCTAGTTTCTTTTTTATCACGTACAGCATAAACGTGGACACGTTTATTCTACAAGAATACTACAGCAACACATTACACCCCACAATGCTCACTACTCGTATACTTACACAATGCCCTTGTATCTCAAAGGCCACTTTGAAGAAACCTTTCCATCAATGCTATATGGACTGGTTAACTACCATCCCCACATAAAAATTAAGACAGGAAAAAAAAAGGGCTACTAATGATGTCATCATTCCCACTGACTCCAACTGAAAACCTGTGACCACTTTTCAACTTTTTTTCGTAAGATCTTTGCCATCTTTTCTGACTAGGGTGGTTAGCTCATGTAAAAAGGTAGGAAGGAATAAAGGCAAGCCTCAAGAAGTTGTTCCTCATGAAGAAACAGAAAATATGCTTTTCTGAAAAGAATGAATTAGCCTTAATTCAATAAAATAGGCACAGGTCAACTCAAAAGAGGAAAGGCAGTTTAACTGACATCCCTGAACTACTTCAAAGGTTTCCAGGTAATAACCAAGGTATTGAAGAGGTCTTTTCATGAGGGAAAGTTCGACAACAGTTTCCCATGAAACTGATACAGAATTTTTTAAACCATTAAATAACAATACTGAAACAAATTCTAAAGATGCTTCAACAACTACCTTTTCTGCTCAAGCTCAATATTGCCATTTAAGGTTAACAAGACTTCTACACTCCACAAGGCTCTTCCCAAATTAAACATTGATTTCTAAAAATTAAAACTGACCTAACAAGCTGGGATCTGCGCGAACCATCTTCTGTTTCTTCTTTTTCTTCCCACTCTGCACAGCCTCAAAATTGGATTGCTGGTTGTTGCTCTGGTTGGTCTGAAAGACCGAATGTAGCGAACTGTGGTTCATCCCCCACACTGAATCCTAGAAAACAAAGCAAGTACAAGATTATAAAGTGCAATTAAGTTTGGTTAATTTATGTTGAAAACATTCAGAGAGCCTAAAGCACTTTGTACATCACATGTGGCAGCACTAGCCACTGATGCATCCATCCAACACATCTACCTCATCTTTCTAAAGCATATCCTGGATCAGCATGCTAAGACACTATTTGATCTACAGTTGGCCTCAACTCTTAGCTATAAAGGAAATTTGATTCTGCAGTAAATATCTGAAATCTGCTTTGTTCTCTGCATTTCACGTCAGTTGTAAAATCCTGCTCATCCTCCTATCAATCCAGCAGAAATGCAGACTCTTCAGACTCAAATGTAGTCCCCATACAGCCCTAAGGACCATAGCGAGTAAGACTTACCTGTTGCTGCTGCTGTTGCCGCTGCTGACTGGCTTTCTGTTTGGCACGGCGCTCAAGAAACTGCTTGGCAAACTCCTTGGCCTCAGGAGTATCTCCAAGATAGGCTCTGATGTAATCATGGACCTCATAGGGTGACTCTACTTCCTTCAGGAAAGAAACAAACGTGGGAACTGCAAGAAGAAGGCAGACCATGAGGGAATGCATGTTGATGTGTGAACACCTGCATACAATAAACAAACTTTGGATTTCTGTTTTAAATGTTTGCTAATCTAGTAGCCATGGCAAACAGCTTGCCCTTTAAGTTCCCTACAGTAAAGCCCTACAACGCAATGCTTCCTCTATTCTATAGCCAAGGCACGGATAAGAAAACCAGCTAATATGATGAGAAGGAAAAATAAACTGACAAGCCTAAGGGTATGTTAGCCCATCAGCTTAGCCACTGTCAGCTTTAAAGCTCAAATTTAATGCCAAGCCCAAATGGAAAATACTCGCCTCAGAGCTGTCACCAGTACAGTCTCTTTTTGGCTGAAGCACAACAGATCACACTCCACAGTGGCCATCCTGACCTGCAAGAACCTGAAGTTCAACAGCTAAGTCACCTGCAAGCTGCCTTTACTTTTTTTTTTTTCTTTAGAACATCTTTGTTGCATTGAATTTTTTAGCATGGAGAAGGGCAAAGCAAATCAAAAGCCAGGAAGACACCAGGACAACAGGCTGCCACCTGTGGCACAAAGTACCCTTGGAAGCACGGAAGCTCACTCTTAGCCACTGTCAGCTTTAAAGCTCAAATTTAATGCCAAGCCCAAATGGAAAATACTCGCCTCAGAGCTGTCACCAGTACAGTCTCTTTTTGGCTGAAGCACAACAGATCACACTCCACAGTGGCCATCCTGACCTGCAAGAACCTGAAGTTCAACAGCTAAGGCACCTGCAAGCTGCCTTTACTTTTTTTTTTTTTCTTTAGAACATCTTTGTTGCATTGAATTTTTTAGCATGGAGAAGGGCAAAGCAAATCAAAAGCCAGGAAGACACCAGGACAACAGGCTGCCACCTGTGGCACAAAGTACCCTTGGAAGCACGGAAGCTCACTGTCGGTGGACAACCCACAATGGCACTGCAGAGCCATGGCCTCTCCTCAGACACCAAATCCAGGTAGTTCGCTTATCACAGATCAGGCCAACAAGTTACTTCTAGTATGTCTCCTTTAAGAGGAGGGAAGCTGTGGCCCTGCAGTTGTGTGAGGTATAATTCTGGCTCTTGGGGCAATGCTGGTTCCTCACTCAGGTTCAAGGGTCCCACAGAACCACAACTTTGCAGCGTGCAGATCCTGGAGCACAAGGATTTGCAGAGGTCCACACTGGAAGCAGTAGGAAGCCTGCAGTATTTTGCTACAAGAAGCTACCAGTTTGTGATCTCGGACTGGGAGTTTCTCTGTGCACCCTCCAGCAGAATTAGTAAAAACCAACCAGTTTCACTCAAAAAAATGCTTTGCACAGGGGCATATGATAATTTGGCCTGCACTTAAAAGCAAACTGGATCCTCATACATCTGCCTGGTAATGGTTTCATGAGCACCAAAAATTCTCAGCAAAGCTCCGAGTGGAAGACTTTAAAACTGTTTCCAATCCCCACTGATTTGCTATAGTTAGCCCAGCGAAAGCCACGGAGATGATGCAGCCAGTTCTTTGGATCCCTATTTAATTATGCCATTTTTCTGACTGCATTACAAACATTACTTTGATATCATTACTTTCGCTCAGAACAATCTGGTCACAAAACAAACTGGATATTGTTTCTCAGAGCGCATCATTTACATTCCTCCCCACCTCTTACCATCTAAGTTGTTGGCTGTGTTGAGTGCATGAAGCATCTGTTCACACCACTGAGTGAATCCATCCTGGGCTTTATTAACCCCCTGGAACAATTTCAACAGCTTCTCCTCTTCTTCTACCTTCTTGTTTTGTCTACTTGTAATACCTACAGATTTACTGAGGTAAAGAAAACACATTCCATAAATCATAAATTACCAGACTTATCAACAGTACTGTATACAGTACAGCATTACAAGACCCACTAGTTTACAAGATGCAAACACTGTTTAAGAACCAACTAATTTTCCAAGTAGATGACAAAATAAATTGTGAATGGTCACCTAGTAGCTACTTTTGTTGTCAAAACAGATCCTGAGTGACACAGAAAAAAGGAAAACACATAAAGACATTATAAATGCTAGGTGATCGTCTCAGGATTGCTAGCCTTTTGTTGCAAAAAGCTCCTTCCCCAATTCCTACCTGAGGCTGGCATTGCTTTTGTTTTTATTGGTCGAGTTACGAGGTCCCACTTCCTTCACTGCATCATCCCAGAAACCCATGTTTGAGTTTTTGGTATCAGCATTACTCCAGATGCTACTGACTAGGTCAGATGCCCACTGGTTGCTGGGATTAGTGTTTAGGGAGCCCCACACTGAATTCCCAATGCTGGTGTGCAGGTTAGAGTGCTGTTGAAACATAACAAAGAGATCCCGGTTGGTTATTAGCACCAGACCTGGCAGAAAAGTAACGAACAGATATGGAGAACTGTCATGTACTGTTTCCCTCTACATACTGATTAGATAAATATCATACATACCGTAGTATTTCTGACTCTGTTTGGCTGCTGGTGCTGCTGTTGCTGCTGTTTCTGCATCTGCCTTGCCTCTTCCTGCTGTATCTCCAGCAGGGACTTGGTGGTGCCTGTTGGTTTGGTGACATTACCCCAGCCTGACAATTTTTGCTGCTGTTGCTGCTGCTGTTGCTGGAGGGCCTTCATTAGTTCACGCTGCTGACGCCTTTGCTGTTGCATGCAAAACAAAAGGGCTCGTCCATACCTTCAGAAGATCACTACTGTTCAAAGGTCTAGCTGGGAAACTGGTTTTAAACTGATTTCACTCTCTTCTGGAGGAGTCTGGCTGACCTATTATTTTTCGAGCCATTATAGTTCCTCCAAAAAGGAACTCGCTAAGTAACTAGTAAATACAAATTGCTTATTAGCCTAGGACAGAATAAATTTGGCTAATCACATTGCAGCCAGCTGCAATTCCATTTGGCATCTTGGAGGAATACCTTCTCTCCTACCACCACTTACCCCCCCCACCCCTTAAAATGCCCTGGTCTTGTGCATATCTGCAAACAAATTACAGTATAGACGTGAAATAATTTTATATTGTTTTGTAAATATGCTATACTCCCAGAGTTAAAAGAAATGGGTACAGTTTCCCCTCAGATACTTATATTAAGCAGCTATGAAAACCTTCAAACAAGTACTTATTGAACCTATGCCTGAAGACAGGATTTTACCTATTTCAAGAGAACATTCCTCATCCTCACTATTCCTTCTAATCACTTAATTGACAGTTAAGCAGTCACATAGTAGAGTCCACTCTAACAAGTTACACTCTGTATTTACCTCTTCTCGAAGCTGCCGTTCTCGTTCTTCTTCTAGCTTTTGGATTTCTGCCAATGACAGTGTGGTCTGGGATTGGCAAGCTCCTGAATTTGATTGCTGACCCCATGTTGAAGATGACGGGAGCTGAGCCAAAAACCCACATCATTAGGAATTACAAAACATTTTAGAGAATACTGCTGAAGTAGAATCATGAAAAAATCAGCATAAGCCCACAACACAGGGGAAAAGGAAGGCCACCTTTAAACTTTAACAAAACACTGGAAAGTATAAAATAGTATAATTAGGTATTAAAAAGCACATTCAAAGTGTAAACTGTATGTTTCTTTGAATTGCCATCTTATGTATCATCGCAAAGACACAGCGTATCAAGAATAAGGTAACACATAACTGCTTGAAAAATAGCAATCAATTTTGATTTCAAAAACTTTAGGAACTCCAAGCTTTAGAACCTTTGTACTGGCCCTTGCTCACTGCAGCAGAATAAACTTCTGTACTCATCTGTGAATCCCTTTCACTTCTATCCACTGAACTTCTTTGTGTTTTGCAACTTACCTTCCTCTTGTTTCTCCCATCACTTTCAAAGTCAAATATTTACCCTCTTCCCTCTCCAAACAGTTCATGCCTCCCTGCTCTAGACAACCCTGAATCCAGCTGTGATTCTACTTACTACACTGAACTGAAGGGGGAAGTTAAACTGTGGAAACACATTACCTTCATTTGTGCAAGTTGCTGCTGTTGCTGCTGTTGCTGCAGCCGTCGTAAAGCCTCCTGCTGCTGCTGCCTCTGTCTCATTATTTCTTTCTGGCGCTGGAGTTCCAGCTCCTTGCGCTTTCGCTCTTCTTCTTCAAGCCGCTGTCTGGCTGCCTCTTCTTCCATGCGTAGTCGACTTTCTTCAAGTCGCCGTTGAGCTTCCTCCTCTTCACGTGCCCACTTGGCAGCCTCCTCTTCCTTCCCAGGACATAAAGAAGAGTAAAGTCTACTTAGACTTAAAAAAAAAAATCTGAATTACTTCTACTACTATGTTGGTGTTAAGATCCTGATAGAACACAGGCCTTTAGATCTGCAATCTGTGCTGTTTAGGTCATTCATTTACCTTTACTTTTCTCAAACAAGAAAGTGCAATAATATAGCCTATATCCCCTCAAACTATAAGTTTCCCACTGCTCCACTGAGGAGCTTGGAAGGGAGTGACATCTCCCTATTTCAGACTAGCTAATTTCGCACCACTTCCCTTCCAGGAGTTATGCATCTTTCAAGTCTGAGCTTCTACCTGCTTATACTACTTACAGTCAAGCACTGCTATACTTTCAACAGAACAAAACTTGACAGGAATAAAGGGAGAAGAGGTGTTGACATGAAAGAAGAAAACAGATGCCAGATGGCGATGTTTACTGCTGTTACTGGACACTAGTGTTGCAAAGGAAAAGATACTTCTGCTAACAAAGGAGATGACGGTGTGGTGGGACAGCAATAGTGATGAATGTCTTATAAGGGAGGGCCCTGAAAAAGAATTTTTAAATAATAGCTGGCAATCCTGAAATGGACTTGGAAATTAATATGAAGCCAATCTTGTTTCAAGATTAGTTCGATTTAGGGACTATGACAGTATCAATTACAGGGCTGCAAGATCCTCAATATGGACTTCTAAAGCTGACCCCAAGGGATAAAAAAAAATGTTAATAGTAAGACAAGAAAAAGGAAGAAAAAAGCTGAAACTTTGATAGTGGGTATAGTCTCGGCATAGTACAGAAAGACTGGCAAAACTGACCATCTCAAATGATGTTAAAGATAACAATTCTATAGTAAAGGGTCAGAGAGTGACCGCTCTGGTACCGTACTCTGCCTTTCTTTTGAAGAAAGGAGTAGAAATACCACACTGAAAGCCATTCTTAAGGCTCAAACATGCAGGAAAACACTCATTCAACACAAATCTCTTTTCCAAAGGGCAGACTGAATTCTGATTATTTCGTCTGAAATCAGGTTAACAGGTAAACAACCTATTTTTCATTCACTTGATACTGTTGACAAGCTTCGCTTTCCTCCACCAAAACTGATGGTCTCTCAGACACAGATGCAAGTTTCAAAGCTTGTTCGTTCTGGCAGCCTCCATAATTAAATATAATAGGTCCTTTTGCCATTTTTCACCTGTTTACGAATTAACTCCTCCCGCTGCCGTCTTTCCTCCTCTTCTCTTCTTCTCTCTTCCAATCTTCTAAGTGCTTCCTCCTGTTGTTGCCGCTCCTCTTCCTCCCGCTGCCGCCTTAGTGCAATTTCCTGCTCTCGTTGTCGCCTCAGGGCTTCCTCCTGGAGTTGGGAACAAAATGTCCATCTATAAATGCTGCTTTATTGATGAAATGCATCAGAACACACAATACAACATGGTCTGGCCTCAAAAAAACTCCTTAGCTCCAAGCTAAGCACTAACAAAACAACTATATTAAACACAAGACTCAAATGTTAACAAGTTTTTTGATGCAATGTGCGTCTCAGACATAAATGAATTATTTGAATGAAAAAAGAAACACATTAAATCATTGCCTATCTTTGGTTTTTAAAGTGTGTTGAGAACGAAAACAAAGGGTGAGACTCCTCTTTCCAATATGTACTAACTGTACTTGAACATATATATATAAACATGTGGGTATCGTCAATTTCTTTTTTTGGGTGTCAGCCATAAGTTGGAAGCTTTTCCTACTTATACGAGTTTCTAAACACTGACTACTCAAGTGCACTACAAAACTTAAACCACATCTACAGACACCAGAAATAAGCTAAAGAAGCCCAGTGCACTTAAGGACACTGTAGCCTTTGGAAGTCTTAAGAGATGTGGAACTTGATGAAAGGGCTTTGACTGGGCTATTCCTATACTATTTAAGTATTATGGGCAACAAAAGGTCTCTTGAGGGCTTTGATTTTGGGCTATCCCTAAATTATTTAACCAGCTTCCAATAAATTACATTTTGTTTTCCAAGTGGCAAAATTATTTACTTAACTCAAAAATAAAACATCAGCACCCTTTCCTACTGCCCTGAAGATCAACATAAACAGAATTTTTTTCCATTATGCTATTTGCTTTTTGGAGGAATAGGGCACAACCAGCCTTTGGCTGACTTCCTGTATATTGTTAAACGGGAGCATGTCTCCCCCAGTTCTGGCTTTCCCTTGCATAAAACAGCTTTGGGGTTTGCTGCCTTTTCTGTTCTCTGAAGTCCAGCAACTGTTTTAAGGCCACCCTGCTTTTCATCCCTTCTATTCTTCTCTCCTCTTTCTGACTTACCCTACCAGCTCAACCTGAAGATCCTACTTTTTGGACAAGAATTTTTTTAAGCTTTCAAAAATACATTTTCCTTTTGAACAATTAGTACATATATTATTCACTGGATGAAGGGAGACTAATTGTGCAGCATGGTTATAAATTTTGAACTCTGGTAAATCAAGGAAGTTAATTCTGAAGTTTAAGACCCTTTTACTAAATCTGATACCAAACCTTCACATACACACAGCATAAAGTGCAATACAGTTCACTGAATAACTGGACCAGGTTTCTCTCTGACAATGGCTAATTTTGGATGTGTACAATCTGTCAGTAGACAGAACATTTTTTTATAAAGCAATCCTATGGCACTGAAGAGCTGCTGTCTGCAAGCCTAAAGTAATTCCTATTCTTGTACATCATTTCAGTGGTTTAGTGCTAAATGTAAGTGCTATAAGTGTACGTTTTTCTTCCACTTGCTGGACATAAACTAGTAGCCTGTGAATCATTTTCTTGATTAATCAAGTCCTTGATTTGTCACATTCACAAAAGCTTCAAGCACAACACACAACATCTAGACCATTTTGTTACTTGGGGCTGTAACTGAATTAATTGGACACATGCAGTCAAGTCACAATAATCAAGTGTCCCCAACAGAAGTGATGAAAAATTTCTGCTTGTTGTTTCTTTTGCTGAAAAGTCTACTGAGGAGGCTGGAGGTGTGCCAGTCTGTTTTGTTTGACTAGAGACCGCACACCAGGATCTCCGCTCAGGATGCCTAGTCGCCAGCCAGGCTGGGGGGGATGCTCGGCACTAGTCATTGACGTAACACATAGTACCTGAGAGAGATGAACAAAGTCACCAAGTCCTCCAATACGATAGCAGTTCATCAACATTTCTGCCCTACTTTCCCTTTGGGAAATGAGGCTTAGAATTGCCATGAATAAAACTGTAGGGGGCTCTTTCTTACTCAGGCATGCCAGGAGAGACACTGTTGAATGACAGCAATTTAAAAAAAAAAAAAAAGCGCCTCTCCCTTAGAGAACTAAAGATGAACAGTGTTGTACCAACATGAGGAAAAAAAAGTCTGCAAGATTATAAAAAGCTGGGAACTACGTGGCAGATGTAATTCTTTTTTCCTACTCTTCACAGCTATAGAAAAGGTTGTCTTGATATTTACTTCTGTATTTTCTTATTAGCCTGTGTTTTTGTTTGAGCCTGTGACCAAAAACATTCGAAGCTCTCCAGCTTTCTGCCACTGACTTGTATGGGAAACAGACTCATTCCTTTGGTTCTTACTGCTCCCATATTCATGGCTTCCTGCTTCAAGAGAGTCGCAATATTCTTTAGCATCTTTTCTAATAATTGTTTTCAAGCACACATTTCTTGCTGTACAGACAACTTATTTCAGATCTTTTAAAACATCTATAATATTACAGAAAATCCTTAAGTAGCAAGCCTCATTTCAGTAGACTCAGGATTCTTAAATAAAATATTATAGAATTTTTTGCAGTTAATAACACTTGCAATTCTGCTTGTCTATGTTAGTAGGGATTACAAAACTTTTATTTTTGTGGATCTCATCTTTGAACCAGGTATTTCAAAGGGAGCACTAAAGATGTAGTTCAGAGAAAACAATTATTAGCTAATTATTAAACCTCAAATTTTGTTCCTAAAAGCGATCAATCATTACAAAATAGAAAATACCAGATCAGAAACAAAAAAAGAAATACAGGAGCTACACAAGCTGGGCATTACTGTTTGCAATTCTACAGTGCAATTGATGAAAACTATGAACAGAACTGGATTTAACATTTGGTATGACATTTCATCCTACAGAATTGAATGTCTATTAGTTATTTTTTTTATTTAGAATTCACCATCAACAGCATATTTACTAACCTTATATACTAGTCTTTTATGCAGTATTACATCAAAAGCCTTCCTGAAGTCCAGGCAGATTAAGTCTACTGCTTCACCCCTCTCAGCTCTCACTGTCATCTCCTCAAAAGAAGTTAATCAAATTTGTTAAGCATCATCTCCTCTGTATAAATCCATGCTAATAAATCAGTTCATCCCTGATTCTACAATGCCTTCCAGTACAGAAGTCAGATTCAAATATTAGACCAGTTTTTTTTTTTTTTTTAAATACAGAATACAATATTATTTTCTCTTCCCAGAGAAGTGCTTAAACTCTTTTGTTACCTTTTCAAGACATTACTGCTCAGTATTAAGCATTGTGGCAATAATTCCATTAGTAATGAACTAAGATACTCACTTTTACTGCTTTTTCAACCCCATTCTACTTCCTCCTTGTAAATAATTATTTGCCATGACATCTCAGAAACGGAGAATCCGATTGTTTACTGTACAAATCCAAAGTGGACAAAACACTTTGGAATTCAATGGACATTTCTAAGAAGTTATACACAGTAGCAAAACTGTTAGTCTGAAAAGAAATAACCCAAGTCTATTTATTTGAAGCCACCATGGATGAAACACATTGAGTTACCAGGTGATCAGCTGAAAAATTAGTTATAATTGAAACAGATCTAAAGCAATTTAACTCAAAAGTTAAACTTTTGAGTATATGATTGCTTTAGTGCTACAGTAAAGCTTGAACTCAAGCATCAAAGGATGCTTTTCCACTGTATACCATAATGACTTGCTGTACACAAAGCAGATACATTAAAGCAAGGAGCCATTTATTTATAGACTTGATTCTTTAAGACACCATGAAAGCTAACTACCTGTGACACTGCAGTCTATTAAAAGAGATCTTCAGTGACAAAACCCAAACACTGAGTGAACTGAGGTCTATGACTAACTTAGAAATAAAACTAAAGATTCTAGAGGCTTCCTCAGAAATGTCTGATCCTGAAACCAGGAAATGTACTTTATAACTGCCTACCTAAGTACATAGAAAATATTTTAAAGGACAACATTATTTATTACTTTCTCCTATTATTCATGTGGTACTTTACAGGGCATTTATTGACTAACTCCTTACTGAATAAGCTCAACAATGTGCTTGCCCTTATCCTTCACATGCAGAGCAAAAACTAACTTTCACTGTCTTTCCCTCCTACAACACTTAAAGAACAATTAATCTTTCTTCCACACAGAATTCAGAAGAAAATGCTAGGAACACCAAGCTAATAATGTCTCGATTTCATGTTCATGTAAGAATAAGAACAACTCCAGCAGATCACATCATTCATTTTAACAAATCTGCTTGTCCAAACTACAGCCCTTCCTTTCCCAAATATCAACTCAAGAAAATAAAGCTGACAGACTATAACACAACCCAGATGATCATTTATTCAAAAAAAATTATTTTCTAAGTTAAAAAAAAACGGGGAAAAAATAAGCTAAATGTTACATCACTTTCTTTCTACTAGAGCCCTCTACATTTTAATCCACTTGAAACAGCTGCTCAAGCTCCAAACTACTCCAGAACATACCCTTATCAAAACACTAGACTTCATAAATGGTGAATAAAGTTTAAACATACAATAACTGGCCAACTAACTACATTGACACTAAGAAATTTGGAGGGAATATTCTACATGGAATAAAGCCTCTTGGCTCACAAACAGGAACCTATCTTGAAGCGAACCAAAGCCCATTTCTCGGGTTGCAATTTGGGCTCTTAAAAAAAATCAAGAACAGAAGATCCATTTTATACTCACACGAACAATATTAGAACTGTCTTCATACACACCTACTAAAGATTAATTAGACCCCACAGGATTCTTAAAGTGAGTTTTATAAAGTATTAAAATTAATCAGAGATTAACTACATTGAGGAAACTCACTTGCTTCCTGCGGGCCAGTTCTTCTTCTTCCCGTCGTTTCCTCTCATCTTCCTGCTGCCTCCTAAGTAGCTCTTCTTGTTGCCTCCGAAGCTCCTCCTGCCTTTTCCTCTCCTCTTCCTCTCGTTTGGCCCTCATTTCCACTTCTCTCCTCTCTTGCTCTAGCTACAATTCACATAAAACTATACTCAGATGCAGGTAACGTATTCCTACACCATTTCTTAGGGCAACTCTGCTGAGATTATAGTAACAACATAACAGATGAAGCATCTGACAGATGCTCTCCCTTAACTGTAATTTTACCTATCAGCTGGCTGCCTACTGGGGTCAGATTCCTGAAATAGTCTAAAACAATTTCTGACAATTTCTGTTCTGTAATGAACACCAGTTCTCTAGTCAGTCTCTACATCAGCTCCTTAAAATAACCTTTGACTTCAGAAGCTAGTAGTGAGTTGCTTTGCAGGCATCATAAAATAATGAGTTTCATGAAATGCACTGATCATACAGGTTCAAACTTACAAAAATAATTTAATACTAGAGTTAACTGTGAGACAACCCTGACAAACAGGACTCTTGCAATTCCCCAAACCAATTCTGGTAAAAAGATGCAAGGATTAAGAGAACGACGACGTGCTCCTCGGGGTTTGGCATGACAGCTCATGATGATCCCATTTTAAAACAGAGGTGGCTAGTGAAGAGTTTTTAATCACAAGTGTAAAAAATATAACCACTACTTTAGAGGTCAGTAGTACCTCCACAGCAATGGTTTCCAAACAGCAGTCCATAAGGATTTCATAACTAGTTTCTATAACCCATATTCTCTTTATGGTGTTTTCCATGAAAATCTAATCAAAATCGCACAGAGTGGCCTGAAGATTGAAGAGCTAATAGTCTTCCATTGGCTCAAAAAACACAGTTAAATTGCAGAACAGCAATCCTGACTTCTTACAGTACAAAACAGTTTCTGACCTTTGCAGCTTTGGCCTTCTCGAGCTGCTGAAGTTGTTCTAGAGCTGGTCCCTGAGCTGCAGTATCAATGGGGAGATCCCAGACACTGCTTCCTTCCCAGACTAGATAGTGAAGAAAACAAACATTGACAAGCAAAAATAAGCACATCAACAAAAATCAACTGAAAGGGGATGCAGTTACTACTTTTTATGAAACTAAAATCATTACAATATATTAGTGTTAGTCAGTAGTGGGCCACTTTATCTTCCTGCAGAACAAGGCTTGCCCATTACTGAAGAAAGGCTGCGTTTCCTATAAAATTGTACACAAGAACAAGCTATTCAAACTCCTCCCATCACAGCAGAATACCTTTATAACACTTAATCCCTTTGGATCAAGACTTCCCATAACCATAAGAAAAATTACCATATTCTTCACAGCTCTCAAATGGAATTTAAACTGCAAGGCAAAGTAGCCTGAACCAGTTAAGACACACTGATGCAGAAACAGTTTCCCCTAGCATCAAAAAGGGAGCGATCATCTCAAAGATGCTGGTTCTTAATTCTTGAACTTTTCTCAACATGTCTGACAGGTCTTACCTGTAGGTTGTGAAGCTGACTGAAGTTCCCATATTGAGCCAGTGTCCGGCACTGACACAGACCTTGTAACAGGTGGCATCATGTTCTGTTCAGATATTCTGTAATACCAACAGGAAGAGTCAATATGCCACTTCCAGGGAGAGAAGTGCTCTGAACACGCATGAGATTCAGTAACTTGTAACATACTCCTTTCCTTCCACACCTCTATTTAAAACAAAAATATGATGTGGACAATACTACTTGCTTGTAGAGTTCTTGCTCATCTCATCCCTGCTGCCAAGTCAAGGGCTAAGCCAGCTACTGCTGCAGTCTTGCATTTGCTGCTCACAGGCTACTTTGAGGAACAAGCATCTAGTATCAGCAGAACTCAATTGGCAAAGCCATTCTGTTACCAGCACAACAGATCTGCCAAAAAGGTATGATTTCAACTACAAGATTCTCGTCCTCATTTTCATAAACATTCTCTGAGGTGAAGGCTACATATATAAAGTAGTATTTGACATCCTGCAACTGTTTCACTTTCACACAATCTTTAAAATATGTAATGCTCAAATATGAGCAAGCTCGAATAGGGTGGACCACTGACAAGATTATAATTATCATTAAATGCAAGTCAAGAGTATAGGAAGAATGGTATTCAGTTCAAGTCTGGGCTAACTCACCTCATCTTCAGGGCCTGGAACTGTTGCAAGAGAATAGCAAGCTGCTGCTGCTGCTGGGATGAGAGGGCTGCCTTTTGCTGCTGAGCCAGCACCTGCGCGTATTGTTGTCTTCAAAAGAGAAGCAGAGAATCACTGGTATTTGTTCACTTGCTTATTTATATAATGCCCAAGTTGCAGAAGCTGCGCACAGATTCATTCTCCAGGACTAATACCCACTGACCTATATAAGCACAGGCTAAATACTAGAGGAAAACACAGAACTGGGCCTTGGAAAGAATCAAAATACAAGAAAACAAGCTGGCCCACATGAGCAGAACAAAATTTCCCTTCACCCCCAACAACATCAGCTGGTTATTGCTGTCCAGTGTTACCCTTGCAAGCTGCATAACACTACTTCCCTTTTTCTTTATGTTACATGCAGATTGCTCACATTAATCTGGCTTTGATGACTGCCCACCTCAACAAATCAATCTCTTCCCCAGTTTGTCAAGGAATCCCCTAGTAGAGGGGCAGGCTCTTGCCTTATCAAATCATAAGCTGGCAATCAGTATGCAAAAATCATAATCATGGCGTATGCTTTAAGGACCCCTTTAACAAGTAGTCCGATTGATTTCTTTTCTCCAAGCTCCTCCAAGCTCCTACAAAGCAAGTTGTTAGGAACTGGCCAGAACTTAACAACTGACAACTTAGACAAAAATGGATGACAAACTGCTTTCTCCAGCAGTTACCTTCCACTGATCCTCAAAAAGCTGAGCAAGTAGACCAAAAATAAAGTTCTGCCTTCTCCATCTCCAGTTAAAAAGACGTGTAGCCTTCCCTCAACTCCAAAACATCAGAACTGCATTACAAGGATAGCTGGGATTCAGTCTGACCAGAACAGCTATCTATACAACAGGTACCAACAAAGTAGCTATGTGTGTCACCCAAGAAGACTGAAAAGCGTGCCTGAGGTAGCCACACTCTGTCCTAATCCTGTAGACTATCGAGCCTCTGGTGTTTGTGGAAGCAGGCTATTGCTGTTGGAGGTGAAGTACTCCCAGCCCCACTGCCCAAGGAAACAATGACAAGAAGCTGAACCCAGATGATTAAAAATGCAGAGCAGAACACAGCCACTGGAAGATCTCTGGGACTGGCAGTCTTACTGGATTAAAAGATGCTGATACTGGAGGTGCTGCATTTGGAGCAGGGCCAACTCTTGTTGTCTAGTCAGCCGTTCTTGGTCCAGCTCACCCTATGTTTAGGAATAAAACATTCTATTTCAATAACATATAAAAGAATAGTAGTAGTATATTGCAAATGCAAGCAATGTAAAAGTTGCATTCCGAACTGAAAAGACAAAGAAGATAGAAAAATACTTAGTGGAGGTTAGCATTTACAAACGAAGTACAGTGACTGCGAAACACACAGCACTTGTATGTATCACAGTACCAAGCCTTCCGGCCACAGACATGGCAAACCAAACATTTTTAAAGCAAGTGTCTTTTCTCCTCTTAAAAAGATAATTTTACACAGGGTTCAACTTTGGTGTTTGGAACACCTGCAACTCCAAGACAGAGCAGTTGACACATAAATAATGCAATTTCTATTTGTTACAGGACTATTTGAACACTGTAACTGTCACATAGTTACCAGATGCGGAAGTGGTGCGGGACCTGGAGTGAAGGGAACCCTGCCCCACATTTTCATGATGTCTCCCAGCGGCTGGAAAGTCTCATCGCAGGCTCTCTTAACCAACAGTGACATAGTGAAGTATCCAGCCTGGAACCACTCTGCCATCTCCTGATTACTGAAAGGACCTGAAATAACACCAACCAATACACATGGAGGGGGGGAAAGGGGAAGTAAGGCCAAGTTGAGCATACCGGAAACGAAGAGTATGGTGCTTGTTAAAGCAGGACGGGAACACTAGGTACCATGTGTCTCCTCCACTTGAGTGGACAGACAGCACATTCAAGGCTGGAGTGTCAATGCACATATCTAGATCTTCACAGTGGCTACAACATTCTCTCAGATAGTCTTCACTGAAACGTGCATGGCTGCTTTTACCACGCATCGGAGGGAAACGAGTCGGCTCCGAGATGAAAGCCAAGCAGCCATGATGGTGCAGAGCTTGGTCCAGCTAACATACATCCTGCCTTCCTGCAAAGTTCACTGTTTCAGGCTCAGCATCAGGTTGCAATTTCCAGTTTGGACCTCAGCAGTATCCCCTAGCTGACAGTGCTAAAACCACAAGCGCTACTTTGCCCATGTATACTGCACAGATAATGAAACAATCTTAGCCTGTTTCAACTCTTGTCCTCAAATCAGAGGAATTCATATGTTTTATAGAAGTTTTGCTTCTGGAACTCAGCAGATGAGCAGATCCACCTCTGAGTGCCAGATTACATTTAAGATAATGAGGAAACCAGTTTCTCTTTTCCTTTCTCAAAAAGCTATGCTTCTCCTTCTCTTCCTCTTTCACCCAACAAAGATTTCAGTCACTCCCTTCAAAGGAGGACTCCTATATTTATTTTACATATCTAAATGGACACAAAGGCAGTATAAAAAAATAGGTTCTTTAAATAGAGTAACCACGTAGATACAATTTTTTGCAAAAATACCTTCTGAAAAGCAAAAATGTTCAGTAACTCTTGCTTTCTCTGTAGCAGTATTTTTAGATGGTAATTCCTCCCAGAGAATATGAAACCACAAGAGGTATCCCAAGAAAAAAAATATGTGGGAGTGTTTACTTCTGGAGGTCACATTTAAGGAAGTACTTACTCCAATGAGAAACTGTCAGACCATCACTGAGTGATGAACACTCAGTAGCAACTAACATACAGTTTGAAGCACACTGAGCAAATAAAAACACTTTATGGTTAATATCCTTTGAACTTAAAGTGGTGAGAAGAAAACCCTAAAGATGTGCAATACCTGCAGACAAGAGACTGGCACGCATCCCACAAATAACCCCCCCCCCCCCCCAATCCTATCTACAGTTCATAGCTGAGGACATCATTCACACTAAACAGCATTAGCAACTACTACTTAGTGAAGTACAGCAAGTAAGGAACTCATTGCTCAATTGCATTTCTGGGAGGCAGCTAAGCAGCTGCTAAAACAGAGCCCTGAGACCTCCAGAAGAAAAGTACCTTCTGAAAGCAAAGATGCAAGTATCTACATGAAAGTCCTGTTCCTATTTGCATTGCAAAAAAATTGAGATTTCTGAAGCACAAATTGCAAGCATGAAACAGTGGGTATTATATGAACTAACAATGCACTGGCTGCAAGTACAATTTAAATTGAGATTATGCATGAGCACTGGCTTGTGAAAACTTACTTTCTCTTAGCTTTAGTTTCTAAACAAATTAAAACTACTCTTTCCTGAATAATCAATGTCTTCGGGCTGAGACTAGAAAACAGATTTCAGTGTTTCTCATGGATTCTTAAACAAGCTACTGAATGGTCACATCCTTGTTTTGTTTCCACTATTGTTTAGACATCTGAGTAAATACTGGCATGAGAAACATGTTTCAGTCTCACCTCAATTTACAGAAACATCAAGTGGTGGCAAACCTTAGCCACAAAAAATTATAATTCTGGACATTAGGCATGCTGAGCTGATGGGGGCAGTGATGGGCAGAAAGATCCATTTTCAAAACTCTAGAATTAGTCTAGAGTGGTAAACTCCCTGTGCTGCTTTTGTAAAAACAAGCATCAGTATCTGTTGGCAGTCATTTTGTGATGAACTCTTAACAGTTCTGTGAAACAAAAGAGGAAGTGTAAAGGGCACAGACCTACCCTGAATTTCTCCTTGTGGATCTTTGTAGTACCACTTCTGCATGGCTTCATGGAACAACGGCATAGAGGAACCCTTTGCTCTGTGCTCTTGAATTTTTGCTGCTAGTCTTTCATCATCAAGGGCACTGTCCTGCAGGTATGCCACCATTTTCTCTGCTTGCTGGAGGAGACATCAAAACCAGCAAGGAATGCAGAAGTTAGATGTATGCTTACAGATTTGAAAATGAGTACACCAAATACGACAACCTTGTACTACCCAGTGCTCAAGAGTGTACCAGGAGTTACAGGCAACTCAAAGACTGGTGTAACCGCACCACAAACCCTGAGCCCAGTCTACCACCTTGTCAGAATTCTAAAAAAGCAGGTTAACCTGCTTGAGTAAAGCTTTAAAACAACTCGCCAAGAAGGTCCCACACAGTATCACTGTGAAAAATAAGAGGAGTATGGGAGCACTAGCGTGGAAAATGCTTTACATTCTCAGCAGTCACTAAACTTACATGAACACAGTCTGCACTTCATTTATGTCTGAGTTTGGCTTTTTTTTGTTTTTGTTTGTTTTGTTTTTTTTAAAAGACATATTGGGCATACTGGCTTATGGTTTCTCAAGGCAAATGGTAAGGCTACTTGACAGTGGTCGTAAGCACTAGGATCTCTACCTCTTTAACACTGGGTATAGTACCCTTATTCCAAAAAATACTACAGAGGCTTGAATTATTCTCAAAAAAAAAATAATGGAGGGAAAAAGTAGCTCTCAGTATACACTCTGGAGTGTAAAGTTTCAGCTGCGTTTCTGGTTTTATGGGCTTCAAATGTTTTTTGCATTCTACATTCCTCCAGTCTCGTAATTGTCAACAACAAAGGAATTTGAGAAATTTTACCTGCTCTAGGTGTTTAAGGCCCTCTTCATCATCTGGGTCAGTGGGAATGTTGCCCATGCCTGGAGCAGCTGTGACAGGTGTCTGAACTGGCCGCAGAGCAGGATTTGAGTTGGAAACAGGAGGAGAAAGATGAGCAGGAGAAGTTGTCTCTGCAGAAATCTGTGGCAAAGGTTGAGCAACAGAAGCCAAATCTAAAGAAAAATGTTAGAATTAGTTCATTATCCTTAATATAAATGACTTTTAAGAACTTAGTGTAGAAAACATTCAACGGCTCAAAACTAGCACCAATGCAAAAGTATTTTCAGATCTTCCTGTACGTATGACTGCACATTGGTGCTGTTAACAGCACAGGCACCCAACCTAACTTCAAGAAACAGCTTAGTTCTAACAGTGCAGAACTTGGCACATTTCAGCATATCCCATTCCCTGGCTACATACATTTGCCCAGACTGATCTGCTCTACCACAATGAGGCACATCCATAACTAGCTCATGTTTCTCCAGACTGCATTGCAATGTGAAGTAGCAGTGCACTGCAAGCATTTGAGATGGCATATCCAACAAAGCCTGTATTTATAACCCAGTTGGTAAATTCCAGCTTTTCATCACCATAATCCAGTCCTTGCCTCTTAAAAGAGACCAAGACTAATCACAACAAGTAATGAAAACTTACTAAATTTATCTATCAAGTTTATTACCTTCTCCTCTGTTGGACATTTTGGCTGGCGGTGTATTCTCTGTTCGATTCTCTTTATCTTCTGTTTTTTCTGTTCTTTCTGGCACAGACTCTTCCTTCCTTTCAAAAAAGCTTGTCTGTAGTGGGTCTGGAGGCTGGGATTTCGGTGGGGTATCTGACCTGGCAGCTGGTGAAGATGTTTGGACTGTTTCTTCCACTGCTTCTGTAATATTGCATGGTTCCATGTAACTGAATTAACCGAAATTCTACACTGCAGCATAGAACAGATGCATGAGAAGTTGCCCTTACCTGCCACTACTCTCTCTGTTTTCTCCCCCTCTTTCTTGGTGGTCTTCTCATGATCTTTGGCTTCTTCATTGTGGCTCCCTTCAGAGTCGGATCTTTCTTCCCCTTCCTCCACAGGTCGGAAATCCATCTCCTGTTCCTCAGGGATTGGCTCCTTCTGCACCTTCTACAAAGTAAATATAATCATCCATAATCCACCTGACATAACAGGACACTTGCCCAAAGTGAACAAAGGGCCCAAGACAGCTTTTCACCTTTAAAGAGAGAAACGCTCCAGAGGAGTCAAATGTTCCCATTTCTTCTTCTGCATCTTCTAAGCACCACTCAGGGAGACTGTCCCTGTCGTCATCCATGCTGCCACTCCCACACCGTACTCGTCTATAACCCCGTTCATCATCTCGTTCCCGGAAATCGAACTCAAACCTCCGCCGTCGCTCCATGTGTTCTCGCCAGCCTGCAGAACGAGGGCCGTCTAAGGTGGGGGGAAAGTAACTTTACAAGACAGTCTCGGGGGTAGGAGCTTACTCGGAAGGGTGAAGGGGTGGGTGAAGATATCACAAACAGTGACAGAAATTCAGAAAGCCCCTACAAGGTACAATCCACATATGAACAGGCATCTTAAAGGACAAGGGAAAGAAAAGGAGTATCTTACCATTAAGCAGGAGACTTTCCAATATTGTCCACTGTATATCCCCACTTTATAGATCGTATTATGAGCATTAAAAAAACATGGAAGGGTAAGCAAGCTGGGCTACATAATCTAGAACATGCTGGAGCACCAAAATAAGACAAGCAACACTAGATGTTGATTGAATTTACCAGCCAGACTTAAATCTTTTTTGGCATCTTTTTATGTATAAGATTTCATATTTACTTTTAGGCAATCTGCAAAAGTCACAAACAAACTACCCATGCTTTTTTTTTCCTCTTGCCCTCAGAGACGCTTTTGTGCATATACAGACTGACGACTGTTCAAATACCTTTGAAAGGACTGTTAAGTCTCTTGAATAGTAATTTTTTAGCCTTGGAATAATAAGAAGAAAAGAGGGAAAACTTTCCAAATCCAAGTATAAATTTTATTTTACTTTTCTTTCTAACCTATTCAAAAGACATTTGCATTCAGCCAAGCTTTAAAATATTGTGACTGCAATAATGCTATTTAAACTGTAAAGAACTTGCTGCCAAGGAAAACAAATTGGGAGTGAAAGGATTGTAAACAGCTTTCCATCCAATAGAAGCTATCTTTACCAGAAAGGTGCAAAGCAAATATGAAGGCACCTTAGTTTTTAGTGTTTTTAGTAGTGACTGTGTTTTTTTCTGGAGAAAAATAATTCTTTTGCTTGTCTCAATTTGTGCAGTCTCACCGTTTATCAAATGGCTACCAAAAAAATCTCAGTAAAGATGAGAAACACTGTCCTCTGTTTCATTTGCTTCATATGAATGAGGAATGTTTCCACATCAACCCTTATATCCTAAGTATTAAAATTAACCATGCAAAAATCCACCTTTGTTTCACAAATACAGGAAATGTAAACCAAACTCTTTCTAGAAACACTATGAACTTTAAGATTATATTTTATCAAGGAAACACAAAAGGTCAGACTTAAACAAGGCCTTCACTATACCACATGTGCTTATTTGCAAATAATTCCACTGTATAACTTAATCTATGCTTCTAATTACGCCTTGGAAACAAATAAATGACATTTTTGGTATGCCAAACTGTCAAATCAATGCTCCAAGGCAACCTTTTTAATGTCTTTAAGGAAAGACATAAGTAAGCTTGCACTTTTCCCACCTTTTCTGCCTGCTCTGAAGTAGTTCTTAACATCTTAAGGCCTGTTACGTCAACCTCTTCATCATCACTAACTTCTCAAAAAATACGTAAGCAAAGACAAAGGCTCATTGAAGATGCTGCAATGGAGTAAATATTCCAGAGAGCTCAAGTACACTTTTGGACACTCTTAGGATTCAGCTGGACAGGGTGCTGGGCCATCTTGTTTAGACCATGCTTTTGCCAAGAAAGGTTGGACTAGATGATCCTTGAGGTCCCTTCAAGCCTGGTATTCTATGAAGTAGTGACCATTTCATGCATCCTCTTCAGAAGCGGATGCCTGCATCACACCCAGTGCACCGCTGCCCACAGCACCCTGCCCTCCAACTTAGGGCAACTCAGGAGGTGCAGGTTTCTAAAGGCCTTCTTTTCAAGCAAGTAATACATATGAACACCTCATTAAAATGCTGCTCAATTTTAGAACAACAAAAGCATCTCTGGGAGCAACCAACAACTAAGCAGGACAACACAGTCTACCCAAATAAAAGGTCTGACACTGAAATTCCACTGCCGTGGCATCAGAAGCAGTGTTGTTTACTTCCCCCCTGCTCATCAGAAATATCAATGCATCAAAACCGGGATTTCCTTTGTAATCACAGAGCTTCTTCCAACGTTTAAGTGTAAGAGGTTGCTGACAACCAGACTGCATTTCTGATTAAAACCACAGGCAGACATCTCAGTACAACCAGCAATGCCCGTGTCAAGTTTCCCAGTATGTGGAAACACAGAGCTATGGCCTGAACCTGGCAATGCCACATCATACAGATTAATATCTCTGCCTGTTTGCTATCCTTGGGCTCACAAAATAGCTCACAAAATAGCTAAGCATCTCTTCTTCAGCTCTCTTTTGTACAGATGAGGAAAATTTGGTATTAAGAACTTGCTATACAGCTGTTAATGGGCCACCTTGAGACTATGGATTGAGAAGAGCCTCTATCATTTTTACAGTTCACATCCCTACACCAGGAGCACAGGCTTTTCATAGTGGGACCCCAAAACATGGTTTTTGAAGGTGAATTCTAAGCATTTTGTTATTTCCAGGTATCTTCAAAGTTCAGATTAAGAACTGAAAGAGATTTTGTTTACCATATGGTCTACTTGCAAAGATTTAGTCACGCTACCTCTCTTTATAGCCCATGCATTTTCAGAGCTAGGTGGACAGGCAAAAAGAAGAGATAAGTGGGGCAGCCACAACGCCCTTGTTTCTTAACAACAGAAGTTGATAAAAGCCTAGTTAGCAATTCAGGTGTGAAGTACAGGGCTGCCAATCTTTAAAGCAAGCCAAAAGACAAATGTGAAATTCTTCCCTGAAGTTTTTTGACCAATAGTTAGGGCACAAATGTAGCTTTCAATTCAGTCCTGTAGTACCATTAGGCACCAGTTATATTATCTAGATTCCAACTTAAATAATTTTAAGCTACATTTATGGTGACGTTATAGGTGAAAGAAAGGACTACGGGCTGCTTCAGGAAATCCAAGTACATTTTATTCTCGATTATTAATAGCTATTTATCTCTTAAAAGTTATATTCTCCAATTCAGAAAAACTTCCAGTGTGTATTAAAACCAATACTAACCAATACTAAATAAAAGACAAAGGAATATTACACATTACTTTTTTGGAATATACTGCATATGAATTTTTTTTTTCCCTCAATTTTAGAGCAAGATTCTTGAACATACTTTGGCTGTTTTAAGATATTCAAGAAGAACAAAGCCCAATGCCCCAAAAATAAGTCTCCTTGATTCACAGCAGTTTATTCTGAAAATGGAGTGAACCAAAATGAATTTGAAAAGCCTTTCAAAAAAAGCAGCAACCAAAATTCTTTATGAAATTACAGACTAAGGCCTCTCTAAAATGCTTTCCAGGAAAAAGATCTCAATAGAGCTGCTTAAGTGAAGACACAACATCGTATCAGAGAGAAATTTTAAACAAGAAGAGATTATTCTTATTCCTTAAGGATGACTTGATAACAAAAAACAAAACCAAAAACTTCCATACATCATTCACCAGCTTTGAGACCAAAAAAGGCTTGTATATGTACCTGACAAAATGGACTTACTCTTCAAATTTAAAAGGACAATCATTGTATGAATGCAAGAACTGGAAAAACAGAAAGAAGGGGCTTTTTAGGTAAGCAGCCATTAAATCATTAAAAAAAGATGGCTACAAAAATTTTTTTTAAGAAGTCAAGATAACTTTGAAGCAGCCAGTGAATTGAAAGCTCTGGTTACATTCTTCTTACAGATAGTTAACCCAGTCTAAAGATCCTATTTCACATCTAGAATAGCAGCGGTACCACGTTTACCCAGAACAACTAGCGAAACAACTTTTCCATTATATAAGCCAAGGAAAGATGTCTTCTCATCAGACTTCTAGTCCTAGTGCACAGACAGTAGTAGAAAAAGTAGAAAACCCCATAAACTGACTGGAAAAGCCTGCTGATGCAATCCAGACAGTTTGCATGCATGCTGCAAAACCAGACAAGTTTACATCCTTCCAAATTAAGTAGCAGAAGGAAAAAACAACGTTAGGCTTGTCTATTTTAAGAAGTCTGACCTATTTCCTTCTTCAGATTACTACCAATACTCAGAAGACCCCTCACTTCATATGAGGCATAGCCACACGGAGGAGAACAGATTAAACACAGCATGTACACATGACAGATCCTTTCAACTACGTCAAGGTAGTTAACTTTAGCTACAATAAATCAGACCACAGGATCTGGGAAACTATATTGAGGGGCACAAGACTGCTTCAGCAGCAGCAATCCATTCTCTTGATCCTTTGTGCCTATTAAAAAAAAGAACAGAATGAGCAGATTTAGGTCAGCCATCCTGCAGTAAACACAGCTGAAGGAGCAAGAGGAATTCAAAAGCTGGAAAAACAATGGTCTGTGGGAATCAAAGTATTCTTTGCTTGACAACAGAAGATGATAAACTCAAGCCTGAAAACCGCTAAGTTCTTCTAAACTGTTCTCACCCAAACGAAAAAAGCAAAACAAAACAAGCAGCATACAATCTAGTAGGGAGCATGCAAAGCCAAGTCAAAGGAAGGTCCAGCTAAATAAATGATGACAGTACTCTGAAGACACTTCTCTATTTTAGCAGGACACATGATTAGTACTATTACCTAACAGCAGAATAAGTAAAAAGAAGCAGTTTAAGCCATGCCAATTTGAGTTAAACTCATTGTTTAAAGCAAGAATGAATGTGATTAAAACCATTTTGATGGTCCTGTGGCTACTACTAACAGGAGAATTCAAATACAGCTCTGACCAAAGCTGAGAGACTACTACACCACAGCTGTCAACTCAGCCTATCTCAAAATTACCAACTTCTTGCAGATTCACAGAAGTCTTAGAACAGGCTTTTTATTATACCTGCTAAAACTAACTTGTAAGTGAAGTTAAGTTAGTTGTCTGCTACAGCAAAAATTTAAATAAGCAGTAGTATTTCCTATGATGGAAGTAAGATGAGTTTGCAGAAGCCTTCCTCAGAATGTCTTCCAAAAAAGTTCAAGACATGAATGAACTTCTGAACTTTGAGGTCAATGTTTCCTTTTAAGCTAAAGCATGCGGGCTTGTAACTTGCAAAGCACTCCACTCCTGAGTATCATGCTGCATCTGATCATCATGAGGTACAACTGTAGCTGGCCTGATGTCATCTGATCTATATAACAAAGCAGCAGTGTTTAACAAACCATCGTGACCAAACATCAGGGGGAAAAAAACCAAAAAATTACATTTTTCAAAATTTGCCCCCTAGCCCTACTCTAAATAGAAAGCATCTGACAATAAATCTAGCCTTGGGCTCACTGCTAAATTTTAGTACAAGTTCACAGTTGTTTGAAGGCAGAGTAATACAAAGCTGTGGAGAGGGTTAGGAACAGAGGTAATGGTTGCTCACAACCATTAAAGGACTTCCAGTACTATGAGATGTTGAAAAGGGCAATAAACCCATTGTAGGAGCAAGTGTGACTCTTTTTTCACTGAATAAAAGAAGTTCTCCACCTCAGCCCTAAAAAATGTGCCATGCTTCCTTTGCTTCCCTATGAAGATGTAACAGTACAAGAGCCACAATAATGCCTTGGTTTCCCAGAAGCCTTCTGCAGCCAAAAGATACCCAAAACCAAGATCCCACAACAGGCATGACTGGCTAGCAGGATCTTTTCCAAGTAGAATGGGTGTGGGTGTGTGTGGGGGTGTGTGTGCCATATGGCTCAAATACTAAGTTCTGCTTTGTACTTCTCCTGCAACTCTAGCAATATACTGCTGGAAATCAAGTGAACCAGACAGACTTTGTCAGGCCAGGGAAGGGGAGAGTGACACCAAACAGATGCCTGAAATTTAGCGAGACAAGACATCCTGTAACTAAATACAAGATGTGTAGAACAACACATTTTGAAATTTTCCAAGGATGCCTCTTGGCACTGCAAACACATTTGGAAAACTAGAAAGAGGCCAACAACCTGAATGCTTTAGTGTCAGCATCACTCTGCAGCCTTAGATATGCTACCTGATGTGGGTAACTTCTTTCCCCTCAGCATCACAGCTACAGAGAAACAGTACTATTTTAAAAAAGCCCTGATTTTACCAGGCACATACATACTTACAGCACACAGACAAGCACAGACCTGTAAAATATTGTTCCCTTAAATATGTTAGGGTATTGAAGACATTAAAAAGAAAACAAAAGGCACATAATTTTAGGCTAATTGTTTTGTGACCAAGAGCCCCATGTATGCCAAAGCAGTATTTAATGATCAAAGCCACATGAACCTTATCCATATTTGTCCCAAACTTTACATCACCTCCCTTTCCTCTGCTTTTCCTGTGCCCTAATTCACCCACTGCCCTTTCCCTATAACCACGGCTGCATTTTTCTCCAGATCTCCTCTCACCTGGACTATGAGGGCGCCACCTTTCACCATCCCTCCGTGACCCAGCCAGTCGCCAGCCTCCATCATCATCTTCCCCATTTTGTTCCTCCCTGAAGATGCGCCAGTTCTCGCTCTCAGAGCGTATAAACTCATGCTTCCTCCCCGTTGTTGCTGTCCCACCTTCCTCAAAGTTTGGTCTCACTGCAAAGAAAACACATGCCAGTGAACATGCGCCCTGTCTTTGGGAACCTGGGGGGGAAAAAAAAAAAAAAAGGGTTGAAATCTTGCTCCCTTAGAGGCAAAAATGCACCAGAAGTAAGTGGTGATAGGAACCTAGAAGAGGAACAGAA
The DNA here is from genome assembly GCF_000687185.1 of Egretta garzetta. NCBI lineage: Eukaryota > Metazoa > Chordata > Aves > Pelecaniformes > Ardeidae > Egretta > Egretta garzetta. The sequence goes on along the minus strand of NW_009259754.1, from coordinate 70,700 downwards.
GTTCATGGAAGGAAAAAAGAGACAGATTTAGGAAATTCCTCCACATCCCTTGGGATGGAAAGACTGAGAAAAAAAAAAAAAACAGAAGAAAGCAAAGCATACAAGAAATTATGACATGGATATGAAAGACAGAGGAGGAAAAGATGACAGTTAAGAGACACAGGGAAGCATAAAAGGAAAGAAGACAAAGTATGCAGAGAGAAAGAATAAACTGCTGTATCATTAAATTCTCATGCTAAAGGAAAATGGAAATACAGTAAACTGTAAACATTACACGCATTTTATATAATCCAAATGTATTTGCTACTTCTGTAATAAAAAGAATATGAGATCTATATATTTAATCCAATACGATGTACAGTGTTCTTATAATGTTGTAGGAAAGACTGAAAATTTAAAAGTAAGATTAAGGATTAAACAAGAAAAACATAGTAGTGTTAAAATTATCCTGTGGATCCATCTTCTAGATAGCCAAGGTCATCATATTAAGAGTCAGAGGCAACTATGCTCAAGCTCAAGGATGAGCCTACTAGAAGTTCAGGAGATAGGAGAGTCTTCTAGTATCTAATTTACATTACGTTATATTTAAAATAAAACAGAAAATCCTCAAGTACTTAATGAAGAGCAACACTGTCACAGAAGGATGATGTAAGTATTTTTCATAAAAAGAATCCACATTACACACTAGTAACTCAGGCTAGACATACATTCTGCTTTCACTGTTAACTCATCCTGACAAGGATACACCACCACTGAAATAAATGACAGTACTAGCTTCAGTTATCTACAGAAAAAAGTATTCAAGTACTAGAGAAAGGGTATGCTTAATTTTCCTTCTTAGTCTTAAAATCCAAAAGTATAAGATGATATTTAGTGAAGATTGTATAGTATGCCTGTTTGCTTAGACAGGAAAAACAAGAGAAAGCATGACTACGCACTAAGATTCCTGGGGTAGAAAGGGACATTTTTAAGAATCTAGTTTAAGAAGGATAGGGGGTTGCATTTCCCCTTCTTCACATCATTCAGTTTTTTTCAGTCAATGAAAAAATGAGGACCTGAAATTCTATGGCATATCAAAACTCCATTTAGAACTCAGAAATTCTTCCTACATAGAGATACTGCACTTTGGAGACAGTGAACACCACCCTGTCTTTGGACTTTGCATGTACCTTGGAGAAAAAACAACATCCCTTCTCTACCATCTCAAAACACTGGAGGAATAAAAACCACAACTTTTTCTTTCGCTATCTCAAAATTTTCCACAGTATATTGTTTGAGGGAACATAGTGAGAGAGTACAGGTGGAACTCTGCCAGAGTACAAAATGCAAGATCTTTCCAGTTCCCCATGCTCCAGCTTTACATGAAATCCTTTTATGACTGTCAAAGGAACAAGTTTCTGCAAGAATTTTCAAGATGGCTGGGCCCTTGACCTATCAAGTAGACAGGAGACACAGGAAACACCACAATATTTAAGATGAAAGAGTTCTTCCACCCTGATGACTACTTGAGTGACTACAAGTGACTACTTGAGGCCCTCAGAAAGGTAACTGGAATACCTTCCTTCTGCGTTGTTTCTATATAAAGAGCTAAAGCATGTTGGCTAATTTAAAGTACATCATATCAGCATCAACAGGCAATCTCAGCTATGAAGCCCAATATAACTCAGATACACATTTACTTCATTGAAGGGGACACCTGGCTAAAGACCAGTTCTGTACTTACTGGGCTTTGAGAACAGAAATGTTAAAACAGTGTATTTTGGGAAGTCTCTGGTGATACTGGCTCCGAATAAAACAAAATTGCTGGAAAGACTAAACTCCCTTCATTTGGTAGGTGCAATGTTGGCAAATTTACTTATCTGGAATGGATAAATCTTTGCAGATGAAGGTCAACCATATTCTGTTTTCCCATGCTTCACAGAAAAGAAAGGCAACAAGCTAGACAGAAAATCTACATCTGGGAAATACAGGATTTCTTTCACTTTAGATCTCTGAAAAACGTCACAAAGAAGAACATAACAGAAGTGCAGGGAAGACTCTCAGTATTGCTCCTTGGATGGGCTTCACATAGTAGAAAACTAGGAGACACATCTACAGAGCCAACTCAGCTGAAAGTAAAACACACAGAGATAGTGGCCCAGGGGAGAGCTGCAATCCAACAGACCAGACAAGCCTAGACCCAGACAATAAGGAATAAGCCTCATTCCTTCTGAACTTATTTTTTTAAATGCTACACAAAGAAGAAAAATGTAAATTATTTTTTATTCTGCAGCACAAGACTTTCACTTTTCCTCACTAAAAGTTACCAACAGAAAAAGTTACTCAATTTGCTATTTTGAGACTAGGAAAATATTATTTAAAGATGTATCTATTCTTTTCATAAAAATTCACAGCTATTACCTGATGCTCATTCAGTTAACATTAGTTCAAGAGCTTTTAGACTCTACCAGTTAAGAAAAAAAAAGATGTTACTTCTGTCCATTGTTATTAAGATCAGTTAAGATTCTGGAGCCTGCTCTTTAACACTGGCAAGCTATCAGCTCACAGGCTCCGTTCGAGCACATTGTCTTTGCAAACTGTTCCTAGACTTGAACAACTCATTTCAGCTGAAGTGATTTAGGTCAGAGAGTCAGTATTTGGCATGTTTTAAGGATAAAAAAACTAAAATGCAATCTATGGTTTTGCCCTGGACTAATTGACTGGACTTCCTGAAGAGAAGGAGCAGTAAAAGGCCACCTCTGTTCAAGTCTGTCACAAAGCCAGTAATGGTGTTTACAGAAAACTTCAGATAGAGCCTAGTGGTATCCAGCCAAAAAAGCCTACAGCTGTGCAACACTGAGTTGAAAGGCTGCAAAGCCTTTGCACTAACTGCAAAGAACAAGACTGGGATTCTGGGAACACATTTATGAAGAGGACTTACTAACAGAATGGCAAATAACTTCTGTTCTCCAGTCAGACTCACGTCAGTCCATGTTTCCTATGACATGCTCACTGTTAGGAGAGAATAAACAGGAATCGATAATTGACAGCAATACTGTTTCCTCTAAAGAGGGAAAAAACTGGGAGTCTATTAGTGCTTTGACTTGCTCACTTCTTGCTGCAGCACGCCATGCACTTCCTCATGAAGAAAAGAAAAACCTTTGCAGCTAGTGTTTTTAAAGGAATTAAAAGTAACTTTGCCTAGATGTGTAATTTTGTAGCTCATGTTACAGAAGAATAGAACAAACAGCCTTAAGACGATGTTTCTAAAGAAAGACTACTTTCCCATTAGGACAGGATTTGACACGCTAAGGACACTACAGGGATACATACACGGTGAAGTGACTCATAACCAGAGTCAGTGACAGAGATCAGAAGTTCTGCTGCCCATTTCTAGCTTCACAATTTCTCTCTCCATAAAATCTCAATCTCAACAGTAGGTCTCAAAGACATGCCACTCAAATATCATTCCTTATTTTTTCACTAAATTGACCATTATCCACTGCCATGAGTACCAGTGAACCAGTAAATTCAAAGGATTTATGAACAGAATTTGATTTCCTAATACACACCTGGAAATAACATACTGTAGCTATTTCATCTGCCATACAATTGTGTTAAGATTTTCAATTTAACTTGAATCAGATTAGAAAACCCGTGACCAGACACCACACTTTCTACAGCACGAATTATGGTTTGTATGAAAATACTGCTTGTAAAAAAAAATCCTACTTGTGAATAAAAGAGGCTGGCTGTAGTGGAAGTTCAGCTTTGCTGGAGTACAGAGGGAAGGGTGAAGAGCAAGTCACATTGTCCTATAGGCTTGCCACAGTGGTGGGAGTCCCCTTGCACTACATTATTTACCCTGGTTCTGAAGGTCACATTATGCCTATCACAATTTTCGGTGCTGTGCCTGAACATGTATTAAAATGTTCCATACTAATGAAGCAAAGAATTAATGTTTTGCAATTTAGGGTCGGGGGAAGGTTAAAAGGAAAAAAAAAAAAAATGAGGGAGGATTTTGTTTCCTAAGCAGGAAAGTCTACATTAATAATTTTCCCAGCAGGCCTTCAGTAGTTTTACTGCAAACAACCACAGCCATTGTTTCTCAGATCCTCTTACATCTGACATTCGATCAAAGCCCTCACAACAGCAGCTCACCGAGGGGGGCGGGGGGGAAAGTGTGAAATACTAGTGCATTACAAAGCTGTCCTCAGAGTTCAGTTTAGTAGTGCAGCATGCTGACCACTCTGCACAGTTGTTCAGCTAAAACACCTTCCCTAAATAACCCTTCTCATTTGATAAGTGAGAGAAAATAGCTTAAGTGGAAGTGGTTTCATTTACTGCACAGAATCAGCAACCCACCTAATCTGCATTGTTTCATTCCTAGGCTTTAGCAAAATCCTAGGATTAATTCCATGTTTTCACAAAGGAGCAATGTGGAGATGGAAGAGAAGTGGCCAGATCTACATCTTCTGACCGGCATTAAGCTCCAGTTCAGCAACACCCTCCAGAGACCACAGGCTGTACCATTAGCTGCAGCCTACCTTTCTGTTAACACCAACGCTCAGGACCTAATGAGAAGAGGAAGAAGTGGCACTAGACAAGCAGCACTGAGACACTAGAGCTTCTCTTTTCACCTAAACAAAGCAGTAGTTGACACTGGTTAGGGAGAAAGATTGGAGGAGAATGTGTGCTTTTCAGCAGCAATACAGGAACTTTTCTCATTCAGCTTTTCTGGGGGAATTTTGGCCTTTTCAACTTTCATGTAAAACTTTAAGATTATACAAATGTAAAAAGTGATCTTGATTAAGGAGGTGAGGGGCAAGGCACCCCTTCTCCAAGTAAGTGTTTGAGGATTTCTCCTTGGCTGCTAAGGGTTTGTGTTGGGTAAAGACACACTCCTAACAAACCAGCATTCTTTTCCACATGATCAGAGCTAACCGGCCCCCCTGCAGGCAAAATGACCAATCAAATCAGCTTCAGATGAAAACCAACCCCTCCCCGCACTATAAACACAGGAATGAGACATACAAACCCATTTTTAAATTTAAAAAAAAAAAAAAAAAATCTCTACCAACCACTTGTGGGAAGTTTCTTGCCAGTGCTGGGACCAATACACAAGACCAGCCCAGTCCCTCTCCTGGAGCCCAGGTATTCTTCTTCTCGTGCACACAGACCTTTCAAAGACTGGTAAGTACACAAAACAATCCTAATTTTTTTTCTTTTTCTTATTGTAGAATTAGAAATCGTTCTGTCATTTTTTACTCAAAGAAATCAAAGTTGTTTTCAGGGCACAGAGTTTTATTTCTAAAGCCTGCTAAATTATCTACCACCTTAAGTGAAATGGTTTCTGATTTTTCCCCTCGAAAAGAAGAAAATGCTCTCAGATTACCATAGTCCTAACAGCATACAGAGCAAAACCAAGTCATCATGCAGTATTTTTTCAGAAAATTTTCAAGATAAACAGTGCTGGAAAGACTAACACTCTGCGAACAGGGAGCATTCGCAAGCCTCCAGCTAAGGTAGCCAGGTGCTATCTGGCAAAGTATTATGAAAAAGTCATCCTCACCTTCTTGCTGCACTCATTGTAACTCAGCATTTAACTTCAGTTCCATCACAAATTAAAGACTTAAGCTTCACCTCACCAAGCCTGTTTTTTACCATCTCTAATTATATCTCATGCCTTCAATCATTTTCAATCAATTCATTCTTTGTGCTTATGGACACATTGTGAGCTAGCACTGCTGCCCAGGGAACCACGCACAGGCATCGAGTATGAACTGCAATGTCCTAGAAAACTCAAGCATTCTAGACAACCCATTGGTAAGTTTGCATCACATAGGGCACAACTGCTCTTCAAAAACAGCAAGTTCCACAAAAAATGGACGGCAGCAGACTTTATTACTACAGCCTTACACCAAATCAAATCCTCCCTCTCGACTGTAAATTTACTCCTCCATTAACAATACTTAATTTTGCATTTCAGTTTCTCTATAAGGATTTAATATATACTAGCATATTTTAAAGCCTTCAGCAACATTTAAGCAAAGTCAGTTTTTCTGGTTCTCTAAAGGTGGCCAGACTAGTTGGTCCACTCAGATGCTACTCCATAATCAAGAATTAGGGTTCATATGGATCCTCACAGTATTATCAGCATGCTGTACTATGCAAAAATAGATTATAGACGAAACGGAGCATCACAGATGTCCCCAAAAATTGAGTATATAAACAGCTTTGCTTTCTATGCTATTAAAAAAAAAAAAAGACATACCCATTTTACCAAGATTTTGGGGGACTGATTTTTTTTTTTTTTAAAGTGCATTCTCTGGCAAACTGCCACAAAAGGTCAGAAATACGAGCTCTCACATCCTATGCTTTGTGACACTTGATTTGAAAAGTATGACTTGGACTCACCAAATTAAAGTTCCCACTTTTACAAGACTTGCTTATATATGTAACACATCCTGAAAACTGTTATCTTAATTCTGCAGACTGCTCAGAAAAAATAGTTTTGTCACAAACTACTCCCGTTCATCTCAATGAGACATTACCTACAAAACCTAAAGGACAAACATGTTTGAAATTTTAACTATCCTGCTAACAACTGTAGCATAAGCTTTTAATCAAATCAGTTATTCTAGCTGAATTACTTCCTACACTTCTAAGACTGTCCCCTAATGTAAGTTGTATTATCCAGTCATGTCATCAATACTGAAAAAACCCTTCATTTCCTAATGTTTATGTCAGAGCATCTCAAGGATTGCCATTCAATCTAAAAATAACAATACTGAGATTTTAATAGCATGAAAGTGCCTTTTAAAAAAAATTATAAACTTAGTTTGTTCTTGTTGCAAAGTGCAGAGGCAGCAACACATCTGAATGATTACAGCTTGGAGTACAGAGATTATGTTTAAATCTGAAACTAGTACAAGATTATATGGACCCAGGTCAAGTAAAGAGGAAATATATGCATTTGCAGAGGAGCATGCCAGCACCACGTGGCTTCTAATAATTCTTCCAATTATGCTACGGTTGTAACCAGTTTTTGCAGTTCCTCCCAACAAACAGCAGGTCCTCTTGACTACTGCGCTCTCATAATGAAGTGGTGCCCTATAAACTGCCTCAAATCCCTTCCAAGGTCAGTTAGAACAGATTTTAGGAATAGAAGTTGGGCAGGTAGGGCAGCACTGCAGAAGTCTCCCCTGAACACAGCTCCATGTAAAGGCATTCAGGCTCCTAAAAAGGTTGCAGGTGCATTAAGTGTACTGAGCTGAAAACAAGCTGGAAGTGTCACTTTAAATGCCTTCAACTGAGAAGGCAAACAAAAAGAAAATGAAGACACTGCTGCGAAAGAGTCCCCCTGCAATCCTACCAGAGTCTTAACAACTGAGCTCCTGCTGTCAAGAGAAAGGCTAAGTGAGAGGGAAAGTAACACGGTGGCATAAAGCAGCAATGCAACAAAGAGCTGTTATAACACAAGGAAGATCTCCATCAAGAAGGCAAAGTGTGGGAGATTAGCGTGCTAGATCGTGGATTTCAGAAATGCAAGCAACATCCTAGAGCTGTAAGGCAAGGTTTTATCACACAGAAATCATTAGCAAGCCAGGTCATTTTAGAACCTGTCTGACTGCTAGGAAAAGAGAAACTGACTTTGATTTAAAAAGGTAATACCCTACCTTGACTTGTGTTAGAAAAGTATATGGGAGAAAGAAGCCAGAATGAGGGACGATGATGGTAAAGAGATTAAAAAAAAAAAAAGCTAACTGACATACACACTGGAGTTGGTGATAACCATTTAATTTTCAATAGACTAGAAACAGGAAGGATTAAACACACTGAATGCATGACAAAACACTGGTCAACATGCCAAAAGAGGTCACTTCTGTCAGTTCTGACAGTTCCCGTCTTTCCAGTCAAGGGCTCTTGGCTGGGACATGGAGAAGGAACACTCTGAAGCTACAACAGTTTCACAAGTCAAGAATCAGGAAAATCAAAACCAGACAAATAGCATAACATAGAGGTCAAGAGATTACATTAGACAAATCTGGATTAGAAACACAGTATGTATTTAGCAGTGGAGACGAGTGTTCTGCAGCAAACAATGCAGAATTTTTCTTTTCAAGTTGGAGTTAAATGTCTTTACTAAAACATACACTGAGACTGGGATTAACATGGGGACATCAAGGACCATGCCAGTCAGGGGACTGCATCAGATGATCCAAATTGTACTTTACAGCTTCATTAATCACTAACAAGGAAGGAAGGTATTTACATTTTTTACTACAGTGGGCAAGGAAAGGAGTGAACCAAAGACAATAATTCATTTTAAATTCAAAGTCACATCTACTCTTAAGTTGACTCTGCTTTTGAGAACACAAAAAGACCCATCCTCCAGCCCAAGTAAACTATTTCTCACAAGGCAATTGTTCTTTCACCTCTTACTCTAAATCAACTGCATTGCTCTCAGAGCCTATTTGCAGTTTCTTACCCATTTTTCCCACTGCAAGAAGTGGAGAGTTGCAGCTCTTAAAGCCATCAATAGCTTTTGCAGAAAGAAAAACAGCTTTGGAGCTCAAGCTTACACACTTCAAATGCTATCACTACCATCGAATTGGATACCTCATATTTCAAGCAGTCCTAGACGAGAAAAATCAGAGGCCTATATCAAATGAGACCAGAGCAGTAACCTGGTTAACCTCAGCAGGCAAATTCCCCTGCTGGGAGTCTCCAGGAGCAGAGACACAGGATTGTTGTGAAATGTGTGGCTGGGGGCTAACGGAGGTTCTCTTTCTCAAGTACCTTCAAAACCTGTCAGTAATGGATCCTCCCCCATAGAAAAGATCCCAAGCAACCTGACGGTAAACACTGACTAAATTTTTTCAGAGCATTAAGTCAACATTAAGTGATGAATCACCAGCCTAGAAAGCTCTTTAATCAACAAAATTGAGACCCTGCAATGCTGATAGCATTTTGCGCTGAGTGAAGTCCGTGGCACTCAAGCACGCTACCTTAGCACTGATGCGTGGAAGATGTGAAGTGTAGCCAAGAAAGATGTACCACATTAAGTATGTTTTCCCTTTTTCTCTTAATAAATGTAACACTGTAGAAAAGGCTTGTGTCACCAATCAGCCAGTATCAGATTCATTCTCACAGCATACGTTTGTTTTGCAAACCCAAATTACTTGGAGACTATGAAGCAGATGCTGCCCTCAAAGTACCATGAGAATTTATGCAAACACACTAGTTTTGGGTTTTGATTTTTGTGTTGTGTTGGGGTGTTTTTGTTTTTTTTTTCACGAATGCATGATGTTTACACCTAGAGGCATTTTCTTCTCTAAGTGTTCTCCTCTATTCAAACAAGGGAGCGCTTCTTGTAACTATTGCTTATTCTAAGATGATAAAACCAAGGCACTGTCCACAGCTCATTTTGAGCATGGTCCCCATCATCCTTCCCATTCAGAGATACCCATTTTCCAGCTCTTTCAAGGTATCCAGAAGGGCTCTTCTAGATCTTAGCACAAGGACTTGCTCTACAGACAAGTCACTAGTCACCTGGTTCCTGAAGCATTTGAAATTGTGTTCAGGTTATTGTAAATTCCGTAACAGTGTAGCAAGACTGAAAGCTGTCATTTAGAGAGCTATATAGTAAACCAGAGATCACACTCAGATTAAGGCAGGGCGTCATGCTCTAAACTGAGTGGACTTTGATCAGAATCCCCCAAGGAAAGTAGCCTGGTACTACTGACCAGAAGAATCTCAGCAAGCCCACTGTATTCTTTGACACAGGGAGCGGTTTCAAAATATTCCTTCTAGGAGATGTGAATTGTAAAATAAAAATGAGGGGAAACCCACCAAATTCCACTCAGGCCATCATCTACTCTACCTCCTTTGACTACAGCATAGATAGAAGAAATAGTTGGGACGATTCTGAGAACCTACAGAAGGAAAGAAAAATGAAAATTTAGCTAAATATTCACTGTAATGTCAATTCTCATACTTCAGTATGTGTTAAGCACAAATAAAAGCAAAAGAAAATGTTCTGTAATTACTAAAATTTGGTATTAAGTAAACAATCCTGAAAACTGCTGGTTTACAGGATCAAAGATGACAAGATAGATTTTTACCTTTCATAAATTCATTCTGAAGTTCAGGATCCTTAAATCTAACACATTTGAAGATTTGTATCAGGACAAGGGGTAATGGATTTAAACTAAAACAGGGTAGGGTGAGACTAGATATAAGGAAGAAATTCTTTACAATCAGGGTGGTGAAACACTGGAACAGGTTGCCCAGAGAGGTAGTGGAGGTCCCATCCCTGGAAACATTCAAGGACAGGTTGGATGGGGCTCTGAGCAACTTGATCTAGTTAGCGGTATCCCTGCTCACTGCAGGGGGGTTGGACTAGATGACCTCTAGGGGTCCCTTCCAACCAAAAACATTCTATGATTCTATAAAACTAAGATGGCACTCTTGGGCGGGGCAGGGGGGGAATTCCTCTAGCCTGTTTGTACACTTGCATTATACACTGGAACAGTCATAATCCAGTGAAAGGTCAAAATTGATAGGAAACCAACAAAATTGACTAAATACAGCACATATTTATAATTTGCAGAATTTACGTAAGTTTTTTAAATCCTCTGTTGTGAGCTTCCTCAAAACCTTCTTTAAGCAGGTTGTATACATTATAAAGTCTCTATTTGACATGAACCCCTATTTAATTTTAATCTGTTCCAGGTGAACTTTAAACATTCAGTAATTATAAAATTTATGGATTTGAGTGGCCAGTGTCTTTTCAAAGGACATTCAGCATCTCTGACAAGTTTGACAAGTTTTAAGGTTTAAAAGTAAACAAAGGAGCCTAGTATGTCAAATACCTACAAAATATCCATTTTCCTTCCCACATTTGCAATTCCACCTTCACCCCATAATTCCCATAGACTTGCTATCCTATTTTCTTACTTGGTCACCAATAAAAAAAATACACTGCTTAGACAGACTAGACTTCAATTTATGTCACAGTGTATTTTCAGTATTGGTTTCCTGCCCTCTTTTTACCCGATCCTTATGAAACAGCCTCAGACTCCCAGAAGCAGCTCTGCCCTGAATACCGCAATTCTGCTTAACTGGACAGACAGCAGTCATTTCCTGAGCTAGGGAATTCTGAAAGGGCTACTAGGTAAACTACAGCATTCCCCTAAAATGCATAAACACATTATAGAAATAAGCGTTATTTCCATAGGACTATTGTTAATAGTATTCATAATAGTATCAGTAAACTATTACAACTCTGCTAAAAAGTTACAAAAACTGATATAAATCAGACAAAATTCAGTTTCTCTTCAGATACAGTATGCCTAATCCCATCCCGCTACCCCCTAAAGAATTAAAGCATGTGACTCAAATGTAAATTTAGGAAGGTAAAGTATGAAAGTTATATTTAAACAACTAAGCAGGGAAAATTTGAGAAGTAGTCAGATTTTTAAACTTAATCTTTTTTAGCAAAGTATTACCACAAACAGTGGTAAATTCCTCTCCAGGCTCCTGACTTAATCTTCTCTGGATTGCAATGTATAAGCCCTCCTTTGTTGGCTGCAGTATTTCAACCCCTGCTGATGTGTCAAAAACTGTGAATGTTAGGCAAAATACAAGTATGTTGCATTGTATCACATTTTTTCCCTTTTTCTCTTCTCTAGAAGATGACAACAGATATGATAGAGAGCAATAACGCCAAATCCAGTGCTCCCCTCCTGACCCAAAGATACCTGAGGATGGTGACCAAAGATGGACACAGCACATTCCAGATGGATGGTGCTCAAGGAAAAGGTCTGGCATACCTCCGAGATGCATGGGGAATATTAATGGACATGCGCTGGAGATGGATGATGCTTGTCTTTTCTGCTTCTTTTGTCATTCACTGGCTAGTCTTTGCAGTGCTTTGGTATTTGCTGGCTGAGATGAATGGGGACCTGGAGCTGGACCATGATGCTCCACCTGACAACCATACTATATGTGTCAAGTACATCACCAGTTTTACAGCTGCTTTCTCCTTCTCATTGGAGACGCAACTCACAATTGGTTACGGCACTATGTTCCCAAGCGGGGACTGTCCCAGTGCTATTGCACTGCTTGCAATACAGATGGTCCTGGGGCTCATGCTGGAAGCCTTCATCACAGGTAATCCTTCATATTTAATCTTTAAATAGAATAGGTGTAACAATTAGATTTAAGAAATGGAGCTAGAAATAGTGATCATATAGATATCTGAAAGAACAATTAAGTCAAGTCACTGCAAGGATGATGAGATTTCAGCTATGTAGTAGTAAAAATTAAATGCCTTTTATTAACAAAATACATAAATTAGGTGATAACAAGATTTAAGACTTGAGAGTTCCACTATTCATTGGATGATATTTGTGGCAGATCACCACTTATCACTCTCAATCACTCATTTCTTATACCATTACCTCTCCAATTTTTTTTCCACGGAATTAGAAAATTTAGTCAATTTGTTTTGATTTTAAGGTTTACTATTGTCTAGCTGAAGTATTTTTGTTGATCTTTAACTGTTTAAATATTCCTCAGTACCTGATGCAATGAAAATTTTTACAATGTCACAGCTATTTCGAGGTATTTCAAGTTATTTAAAATAACGTTTAGGTTTCAAATATTTCAAAAGACTTTAAAAATACACAGGTTAGTTTACTGCATATTAAGAAAGAGCTTCTCCAGTGGTAGCACACCAAGATCAGGTACTATTACCAATTACAGTAATTGGGGGGAAAGCTAATTGCTTTCCTTCCTACAGCAACAGTTCACTCTCCAAATATTAAGTGAACATAGTTTAGAAAAAGAAGCATTTTAGGAAAGCTATACATTTTAAACAAAAATGGGTTAGTGTGATGCCAGCCTAGCAGTTTTCACGCAAGCTGAGGCTAGAAAGACCATGTCCACCCAAGCCTGCTTCTGTTCCTTTGGAGTGTTTCACAGAGCTTGGAGGCTGCAGGGAACCAATCCAGGTACAGTGCTCTTACTCAGTTTGTTCTTTTCCATGATGCAGGTGCTTTCGTGGCAAAGATCGCCCGACCAAAGAATCGGGCATTCTCCATCCGCTTCACCCACTCTGCCGTAGTGACACACACTGAGGGGAAGCCATACCTTATGTTCCAGGTGGCCAACACACGCTCCAGCCCACTGACTAGCGTCCAGATTTCTGCTATACTTTACCAAGAACAAGAGAATGGGCAGCTGCACCAAACTAGTGTGGACTTCCACCTAGACAGCATAACTGCGGATCAGTGTCCTTTTTTCATCTTTCCACTGACCTACTACCATTCAATCACTCCATCCAGCCCCCTGGCTGCTCTCCTCCAAAGAGAAGCTGCTCACCATTTTGAGCTGGTCGTCTTTCTGTCAGCCATGCAGGAGGGCACAGGAGAAACGTGTCAAAGGAGAACATCCTACCTCCCCTCAGAGATCATGCTGCACTATCGCTTTGCCCCCGTGCTAGCCCGCAATGCCAAAGGTGAATATCAGATCAAGATGGAGAATTTTGACAAGATTTTTCCTGAGCTCCCAGCCGCGGCTGACTCAAAGAGTCCAAAAAGGACTGACAAGGAGATCCGCATCAATGGACAGCACAGTGACAGCTTCCAGCTCTCTGAGACTGGCCTCACAGAATAAAGAGGACAGACTTTGAACTTTGTGCTTTTTTAATTATTGTTACATCAAACTTTCAGGTTCCATTTACAACCTTCCTTCCTTGCCCACCCTGCCATCTTCTAGTGATCTTTCTCTTGTACTCCCATCCTTCTGATTACAACACGATATGCAGAGTAAAGAGAACTGGTGTGACAATGTAAGCCGAGGAGAGGTTGCCTTGCCCACCCAGGATAAAGTTGGTACAAGAATCACAGTACTAATTCTTGGAAATTAAAAGAGCTACCTGCTGCATTCACCAGACTATGATTAAAGCCGCACTGACCCTGAAAGAAGACACCTTCAAAACTCCCAAAGCTGACCAAAATCATGATTAAACAGCTTGTGACAAAATGGACAATAATACAATAGAAGAATCTCAGTCAAAACTGATATGGGGTCATTCAGTAAATACATTAGTTCTGGGATTAGCAACTCCCTTCATCCAAGATCCTGATTTTTCTGTTCTCTTAACTCTTTGGGGATACAGAGTTATATCAGTTTTCAGATGGCTGAATTCACTCTGCCAATCTCTCATGGCAGTGAAAAAGCACTCCTGCTGTGCTTATTAAGCAAATTTATAAATACTAACTGTAGTTCATCATTCTGCCAAATAAGAGAACTTCTCATTTCAAGACAGGTCTATGAAGACACTATCAAAAAAATCTTAACACATATGACAATTGCTGCAGTAGGAATTTTTTCATATTTGGAAACACTGAATAAATTATTTAGCAGTGGAAAACTGACTATTCTAAATGAATTAATGTACTTTTTTTTAAAAAAAGACCATACATTCCACATGTTCTCATCTTTGCGCTGCTCGTCTCAAGTAGATCTGACCCAGAAGGATGCACTATATACAAGAAAAGTAGAACTGCATCCATTTATATTTTACGCTTTTTAACATCAATATTTGCCTGTACACACAGCACAAAAATATTTAGAGACACTTGAATCATTTTTAAAATAAAAAATTAAAACAAACTATACATGAGACTTCTGTATTTAAGTGCCTCATAAACCTACTGCAATTAAGACACTGTTCTGAAGCTCCTAAATAATTTAAGAAGCTAAAGCATAAGCAGAATGATAAATTATTTCTCAACAAAAGCAGTGCCTATTACGTGTTCATACTTGAACAGTCAAGTATCAAAATAAAGCAAAAGTTATCTTTCAAATGTAAAAGGCTTTTCCCAGAAACCAAGATGGCATAAATAGCAACTGTCATTGACAGCAGCATAATACACTACCAAATGTGCTTCCTTTTAATTTCACTGAAGTGGTCAGCAGCAGGAAAAATGGTCTCAAGCTATCTGATGAGACGCTGTTTAACTGAATTCTTCTCAAGCTCCAGAACTCTGTTAACTGAAGTGCATTCACAACCCGAAAGAGGTTAGCAAAAAGCTACTTTGCTTTAGAGTCTGAGGAAGTGGGAAGCACCCCCACAGAAGCATTTCACACAGGGAAGGTGAACAAGGCAGAAGGCCCATGATTTCATTGCAATTCATCTCTCATTCCAAAATTTTTCAAGTATTGCCTCCCCACATTCCAGACCTCAGACAGATTTGGTTTTATCACAGATACTCTCAAAATCTCTTTTCTAAAATTTAATTTTATGTAAAAGCATTCATGAATATTGTGGAGCTTGGAGAGCAACACACTATCAAGTTACATTGCCTTCATCCCTACTTTTCTTAGCTGTTGACCCATATGCAGGCTAAAGATCCCTTTTCCACCCTCATATCAGTACCAATAATTTTTAAGTATTTCTTGCAAGTGTTACTTCCACATCCTCTACCAATATAAGACATTGGGAAGAGTCCTACAAACTAAGAGCCAGTACAAGAGCAGTAGAACAGATTCCTGTGTCAAGTCTGAAATAACAGTTTAGAAAAAAAGCAGTATTCTGTGGGAGGTATTGTTTACCATATATCACATACTCCAGCCTCAGACAAACAAACCATTCTAAAATTCAGATGCATAATCCCAACAGGACAGTACTATAATCTCACTATTTAGAGTCAAAGCTATAAAAAGCTACTTTAATTTCAATTAACATCTAAACAGAGCATGGGCTGCTTTGTTTAGTTTCTAAATGACTCAATACTTCAAAGTTGTCCTGTTTTTAAAATAATTTTCTATTTATCAATTTGGTTTAAAAGGGAGAACAACAGCAAGTATAGAGAAAAAATATCTTTAGTATACACTAAATGCAACCTTCAAATATTACATTTTGGAATGTAAAGCTGAAGAATACCACAGAAGCAAGTTAGACAAACAGAAGCGTGTGGTTACTTCAGAACAGCTGCAGAACAAGAGGTAGACAAAACGCCCCTACTGCTTTTACAATTCCAGAGAACTGGTGAACCATAGATGTCTGATAAAGTATTGGAAATATGCCATGGCCCAAATTGGAATACAAGCCTAAAAAAATTGCTGGTGGGCTATGATGCAACAAAATTGCACTCTATGCTTTGAGTAACACTGCAAGAGCAAACTGGTGATGAACCTTCTCTGGATGTACTTCTTGCTAG
>NW_009259754.1:21348-54471 GCF_000687185.1 Egretta garzetta | reverse complement strand
AAATTCAACATCCTTTTTATAATCACTTGAATATCCTTTTAACATCCAAGTCTTCTTAACCTAACCAAAAAACACACATTAAAACAGAACTCAGTCAGGTTCCACAACTGACTTACTAAACGTCTTGTTTAATCTACATTACAATTATTTACTACCAGTGTGTAATTGCTGGCAACTATTCAAATCCCCTCAGCTACTAAGCTGGTATTAGTCAAGAGGCTGCACAGAAAATTAAGCAGCTTTTGTGCAGTTCTAAAAGACAGCCGTGATCAAGAAAACAACTTGCTCATTTTCTTTGCTAATGGCCTCAGCCTTCCAGAAGCGATTTGGGTTCTCAATGAAGTCTGTCAGAACTGTGACAATCTGCAATAGAAACTCGCAAATACTTTGTGCATCTTCTATTTGCATACTGAAACTAGGAACAGATATTGTTTATGTTGAGAACCAGTCAAATGTGAACTTGCAAACTGTTGTAAGCACCGAAAAAGCTATCAATTTTTAAGAACAGCATATTGATCGTGCATGAGAGGTAATTTTTTGTTGAAGGTCTATTACTTTTTTAATCTCATGATTTTTAGTTGAGGGTTTCTTGCACTGTCATCTGTTATGAATGCCCAGAAGAGTTTAATATTTGATCTCTTAATTCTGTAATGTGATCAGCCAGAACAAAGTATATGAAAAAGCTGGCAACTCAGTAAATTATGTAATCTGAGGCTAATCCAAGGCCCTATGAAAGAGCAATGAAAAACTGAAGCACAATAAAGGTAATGAATAAAATCCTAAACTAAGGAGTTTAACCAGGGTAAAAGAAATGAATACATGCATTGGCTAAAGCATGTTAGCCCGAATTATAAACTGCATGTCAATTCAGTCCTTGATCTTTCAGCTTCCACTGCTTTGTGTGGTATATTAGCGCTCGGTATTAACGTGGGACTTCTTTTGGCACATCTGTATCCCTATCGAACACAAAATATTTTGTTATTGGAAAACTTTACATAAACAGTAACTATTAGTTCATTAACCAAGGCTTGAGTCAAAACAGACCAACACCTTCTGTTAACATTTTTGTGTTCTCCACCTTATTTCTCTTTGAAGGTAAAGAGAAGCGGTCCTCCCACTTACTGGGACACTACTCTCTAACATCGTGACATGCAAACATAAATTACTATTGTTAAAACAATTTTCGATATAAAACTTCAGAAAGATTGTGGGTCTCTTGCCTCTATCATACTATGCCACAGAGCTTTTAGCCAAGTAAGATCAAACTAGAAAAGAAATAGAAAAAGAGACTTAAGAGGAGCAATCAGGTACTACAGAAAGCTTCATAATTTGAGAATAACCACACCATTCCTCACAATGAACCAGGACAAAGCACACGGGGACCCCATCTTCTCTAGAAAATGGTTCGCAGAAGATGCATTCCAAAATCCTGACCACTAGTAGTTGCTACAAATAAGACATGGTCTATACTAGCTGAAGCGTTAACTCTCACGTTCAGGCAGAAGCCAGCTTCAGTAAGGACATCTTGCATACTGTAAATTCTTCTCAATTTCAGCTGCGATACACATCTCCTCTTAAATTGACATGCAATATTTTTATCTTAACCAGAATTATGAAATCGTTTAGGTTGGAAAAGACCTTTAAGATCATCAAGCCCAACCATTAACCTAACACTGCCATCCCACCACTAAACCCTGTCCCCAAGTACCTTGCCTACCCGTCTTTTAAATACCTCCAGGGATGGGGACTCAACCCCCTCCATGGGCAGCCCTTTCCAGGGCTTGACAGCCCTTTCATAGAAAAACTTTTTCCTAATGTCCAACCTAAACCTGCCATGGCGCAACTTCAGACCATTCCCCCTCGTCCTACCACCCATTACCAGGGAGAAGAGACCGACCCCCACCTCGCTATAACCTCCTTCCAGGATACATTCCATAGTCTGGATCTGGAAGCATTGGAATGTTATCACAAGAACTGGAAGGGAATAAATAAAATGGAATCAACTGTGGTAGATATTACTTTTACATCCATTTGTCTTTTGTAAAAAATGCAGTCATGAAATCTCAGTAGTACTTGTTTTTTCCTATTTTCATTTTTTTCCAAAAGGTCTCTGAATATGAAGACACATTGAAAGCTCGAAGTTTCACTATTAGCATTTAAACATGGACAATCTCAGATCAATCTCAAGCTATTTTTAGAAGTAACTTCTTTTTACAATGAGGAAAACAAGCAACATTTAGTTGTGTGCAAACTTTCAGCTAAAAAAGCAGAAAAATAGAAGCACAAATGAAAATCAGTTCCTACATGGAGAGAGGATTGGGAAGGCTTTGAAAGCAAACATGGTAATTTAAGACCGCTAAAGCATGTGCCACCATGGTAATCTGGAAGACTATTAAAATGGCAACTTATGCTACTCTCACTAGAAAAACGTTGACAGCTAAGCAGGGATTAAAACACATTCCTGTTAACTTTTAATTGCAGTTGAATCTCTTTGGTTTTGCTTGTCTTTAAATTCAACCTTCAGTTGTCTTTTCTGTCCTATGCTTTATCAATATGTTGACTAAGGAGGGTATCTAGCCAAGACTCCTTCAGCAAAGACCAAAGCTCCTCTGGGTCCTAAAAAGTCAAGACTCATTGTCAGCAAGCTTTTACTAGTACAAAACCTCTCACTAAGCATAGCTGTGGTACATGCATGTGGAAAGGTGCCATGTAGAAAGAGCAAGGTCATACCAGAGAACAATCAAAGCATGATCCCACAAAGCAAAAAAATCACTGCAGTTACCATATAACCAGTTGATAGAGGAGAACTTCCTTGAATGTTCTTACTACTCTCAGAATACAGATTTTACATAAACAGGTATGTTCCATCTGCAAGATGACAACCCACTCCAATTCAAGTTCAGCTGAACGTTCAAACAGACATACTGGGTCACAATTAAGGATCCAGTATTCTGCCTGAACATGGCCAATGTGAAGCATTTAAGAAACAGAACAGGAGAGGAGTATCAGAGAGGGGGACCAGATGATAACCTGAGTGAACAGAAGATTTGTATGATGACTTAAACTGATTTGGCAGACAGTAAATAAATCAGCATGGGAACCTCAAAACATTGCTGCTGGGATCTACCTCACACTAGCAAGCATTAAAAAAAAATTAACAGTTCACATGGTCCAGAAGTCCTACATACCAAAATAGCACACACCAGGAATGTTTAAGAGCTGCATTGAGAAGGCATATTGGCACAGCACACCTGTTAATCAGCACAAACTCCTTTCAGAGAGGTACAGGAATTTAGTTCCAGCTGTAGACTTCACATCTTAATTGAACAAACAGAGCCTACTTACTGCAGATTTTTCTTATCTAAAACATTTAAATGTCTAATAGTGAATACAGCACAAAATAAGAAAAACAATACTTTGAGAACACATTTAGGTAACCTGACACAGTATCACAAATTTTGTATCAAGAAAATACTTGGAGCAGTAGGAAAGGTTTATGTACATATAGGTCCCTTCCCCAAAACACACCCTGCTCCTCCC
Organism: Egretta garzetta; assembly: GCF_000687185.1. Classification (NCBI taxonomy): domain Eukaryota; kingdom Metazoa; phylum Chordata; class Aves; order Pelecaniformes; family Ardeidae; genus Egretta; species Egretta garzetta. The sequence continues at coordinate 50,931 of NW_009259754.1, read as the reverse complement.
TCCCATTTTCTGCCCATACAGTAACAAAACCATACCTGGATCTTTTCGCCCTGGTTTTTCAAAGCGTCTGTCTCCCCTAGAAAGGCAGAATAGAAGTTTCAAATAAGGTTTTGGAACTACTCCGCTCATTTTAGGTGTGGCTTTTTTTTTTTTTTTTTTCACTTGGTAGGGGGCTTTTTTAAAATCAGAGCTTGATGGATCTTTAAAGGTCTGAGTGACAACTGAAATTTTCAGGAACACTGATACGCACACAGCCTTTGGCAACTAGGTATGTTTTGAAACGTGACCCTAAGTACTGTCAACAATGTTGAGACTAAAATTGAAGGGAATCCTTCAGCAATCCATGTTTTCACCCACCATTTCCACTGCAACTATCATAATTTATATCCTCTTCAAGTAGTTCCTTCTTCCTAGGAACTCAGCAGAAAAATTCATTGCAAAAACGCTCTTTTCCTTGCTCCTGAGTTTCTAGAAACATTACTGTGTTGCCTCCATCTTAGAAATTCAGACATCCACTCACAGACACACCTAATCACCTTTTCTAAAGTATTTTTATGAAGTCAAAAGGCACAAATGGAAGCTGAGCGGATGTATGTAAAAAAAACTTTAAGGGCTAGAGTTCTGTTACCTTTCCTCCCAACTCTGTGATCTGTGCATTTCCCTGCCCCCTCCTCGCCCAAATCCACCCTCCACTTCATCAAAACTTCTTTGGTAGAAACCGCTTTCTCCTCGGCCTCTGCCTGAAAAGACAAAAAACACAAGTGTTTTTACAAATAATAATAGAAGTTGAAAGAATCAGGTAGGTTTCCTTTTCCTGGTGTCCCTGTGAACTAGTCTTGCAGTCTTAAGACCCAGTGAAATTATCTGGGGCAAAGGGAAAAAGGGACAAAGACTGAAGAGTCTTATATAAAAATTCTTATCAAGAAGCACAAGATCAGACAGAACAGGCAAACAACTCTGAAATAAATACTTTGCCGAAAAACACAGAAAACAGATACTTACCCAACAGAAAATACCAAACAAGGATGCATTGTTCACACAGTATGTGTGTATGTTACACTCAAAGCTCAGACTGCTTTTAACATCAGAATCCAGTGTAATGGTACTGCACATGTACTTGTAATTACTGCTGTCAAGGTTAATAAAGGAGAAGGAAACTTCACCACTATTAAGTTCTAGTGATTCCCAGCAGACATTTCCCGCCAGGAGCAGTGAGGAGAAAAGAAGATCACAGGAGGGGTATAGGCAGGACAGCATGAAGAACTCCAATAGCTATGGAATAAAAATTATTCTCCTTACTTTTTCAAGAAATTATTCTACCAAGTATCCTTACTTTTTCAAGAAATTATTCTACCAAGTATCAAGCCTCAAGCCAAAAAGTTAAAGATGTATCCTTAAGTAAAGCATCCTGAAGCACACCTTTAGTGTCTGGGTAGGCGTGGGATGTTTGGTTAAGAAAAAAGAAATAACACAACAGAAAAACAACACCCACACACATCCTCAGACCTTCAAGATAGCTTCCAGCACTGGTTAGGTTAATGGTTGGAGTGAAACTTCCAGATCTACAAAAGATAACACTGCTTTGCAAACAGCTACAGCAGAAGAAACAGGAGGGTTTTATCAGCTAACTTACCATTTCAAGGATCTCAAGGAAAGAAGAGGAACAAGTGAAACAGGTCAATCAGGCGGTTGTCAGGATAATGCCGTTCCTACACACACACATGCAGTCTCTACAGTCAAGTCCAAGAACCTAAAAAGCACCTGATAAAGGGAATTTGTGGCTATGAAACTATCACAAACCTCAATCATTCCTTATTTAGCTCTTCCTGGCTTCAAGAAAACAAACACCTCAAAGGATGTGGTGCAAACCTGGCCAGGGATCCAGAAGAATAAGACAGAATGACCAAATGAAACAGGAAGTAAACACCTTGAGAACTGACCCCGGTCTCTGTAGTCTTCTGAAGAAAGTAACGATAACAAGCCTCTACATTGAAAATCTAAGGATGCATCCAGGAATTCTACCATATTTCAGTGTCTTATGAAGAGATGCTCTAAAAAAATTTAAATAATCAAGGCAGTTCCGTAGTTTCTCTTCTACACCAAATCTCTTGTGAAAAAAAAAAAAAAGTTGCTTTCCAGGCAGAGAGAAAGAAAAGTGATCCCCAGACAATCCAGTTAGGCTCCTCAAAAACACACTGATTTTGTATCAGCCAGTACAGGTTACAGTATGTATAAGGAAGCCACAAAGTTATCTCTGTACAATTCTTCCTTCTGCTTCAGAAATGGGATTTAAACATCTTATTTGGATAAAACTATCCTGGTTCCTAACACCAGCAAAGCAGTTCAGTGGTAGAACTCCTTGTCTGAGATGCAGACTTCCCTTATCACAGAGTTTTGGGGATGCTCAAGTTCAGATGGAAACTGGACAAACTCATAGAAGATCAATAACACTGAGGTTTACTAAACACAGAGACCACATCTGGTTCAGGAAATACACTGAGATGCAAATGTCTGGAAGCTGAGCATATAGGTGATGGTTCCTCACCTTTGTATTTTTTCACAGGCCTTATTCTCTTGCCAAGGTGTCTTTTTTTGGCTGTTGCTAGAGCCAGACTATTGAGTTAAACAAGCCCTTGCCTGGTTCAGCATAGCTGTTCTTACACAAACTCATGTGGAGACAGAGGAGATGACTGAGCACTCAAGGCAAGAGAGGAGAGATTAGTATCAGACCTACGACTGTACTAAAACCGTAAATACCTTCACTATGGCAAGTCTGATATTACAAGGTTGACCATAGTCACAAGTGCAAAATAAGTTGCAAAGGCAAAAAACAGTGAAGATGTGATACATAACCAGAAGCACAATGTTTATCCAGTTAAGATATTATGGGTCCTCTAAGATCCTGGAAAAGGACTCCAAGCTGTTATTCTTCACAAATAAAGCCGCGGTAAGTTTAAGCATCTCACACAATGGCAATCTTTGTCTAGTTTCTTCATACAGGAAAGGTCTCTTCCTTCCTCTCACAGAAGATAACAAAGCAAGAGCAGTTCACAAGAAAAAGCCACAAGGAGGCAGAGTCAAAACAGAATGAATGCACTGTCTCATCTCATGTCTCTGAGGTAGCAGAGGTGGAAAGTTGCATACACTTTTCCAACAGAAACAAAACCAGTTATCCTTTCCTGTTTTTACAGAGTGACAGCAACATTTGTAGGGCTCCCCTTGCAGTGCGAGCCAGCATGAATGCACACTGATTATTGATAGCAGACACACAACTGGCAGAGCCAGGAGGCTGGTGATATGGGAGATTTCATCAGCAAATAAAGCAGAGGCCCTGTATAAGGGCAAGAATAGAGTAAGAGTTGTTTAACAGCAGTATAGCTTATGGCAGCTTTAAAAGTGTGGGAAACAACAGCCTTTGAAATCCCTCTCCACATACCCCCTCTGTGTCACTGTTCATCAGTATTTCAGCTGTGCTCAGCCATCAAAATGGTCCGAATTAAACAATAACCTTGCAAAAGGTCCAAACAAACGATCTCAGCAATTCAGTTTAAGGCTGCCTGTGGGGCCACAGTACTCAACTCCCAGCTGTGCTGGTACCACGTAGTACCAGGCAGGACCTATTGAAGCCAGCTTTGCCCTGGCTGTGTTGCCACCCTCCTCCACTGCATGCTACAAGGCACACCATCCAGCTGCAGTAACAAGATGTGTCCATACAACAGTACCCAGTAGAAGTACATGTGCAACTCCAGCAGAAACCAAAAAAGAAACCACTGCGTGACAAGCATACTGCATTAAAACAGATGCTACCAAGCTACAGAAGGTAAGTAGCTAGTTAAGGAAAACCGTGGGGTACAAAGTCAGCTATTCAGCAAGTATTACACAGATGAGTCTGACCTGAAAGTGCACACTGGGACACAGCTAATAATGATAACAGTAGCAGAACATACGAAAAATGCTTTCAGAGAGAATAAAACTGTAGAGAGAATAAAACTGCACACAGAAACACACCGCCATTCTGTTTCTGCACTTCTTGCTTTTTTTGTGGCTAAAATCTAGAACATCCATATTTTAAATAGAATGCCACTTCCAAAAAAATACCTGGCACATGAGGAGCAGACTTTCTAAGTGTAGATGTTGCACAAAGTATTGAATGCAAAGTCAACAGATGTCAATAAACCCTTCCATTCAAGAACTGAATGGAGCAGCTGTATCATTAGTATTTCATTAATTCCCTAAAAACCTCAGAATGAGGACCTCAATCCACTGGATATTGTCATCATAACAGCCAAAAGTCTCTAACCTGAAAAACAAACTGGCCTGAATTTAAATTAAAAAAATACAAGATACAAGCAAGAGGGCAAGAAGCAGCACACACTGTCATTTTAATTGTAATTAGAAAAAAAAACCCCACAACATAATACAACAAGCAAATTCTTGAAATTACAGCATGACCAGAGTTTAGCATCTACAATCATAGCCATAACAGTGTGGGAAGAGCAGGATGACTGTAGTTCAACTACTGCCTTTTAGGTATGAGAACTTTCCACTTTCACACCATTTGCACACTTCCCAACAGCAGCAAAAACAGATTACAAAGGGGAAATAGTGTGGGAGGGGAAAGACTTCTAATGGGAAGCAAAGTACCCTTCATAAGGGTCTTAATCACAAAGGAGAACAGCTACAAAACAAGGTGTCTGTAAGCTTACAGCCCATTCCAGGGACTATTTAAATCTCTCCTCGTCTGAGGCTCTTATTCATGAATGTTGACATTCCAGTCCCACCAGCACAAAGCACAGGGCTTAACTGCACACCACAGGGAGCTCCCAGGAAAACAAGTCAATTAGAAAAAAGTCACGTGCAAGTACTTGGTTTCTTTAGAGAATATAACTTCAGTACTAAATAAAATGTTTTGGATTTATGTTTCCACAAAGACACATACAGTATTAGCAATGGCAGTTGCACACTGAAAACAGTTTTTAACAGTAACACCAAGTTGTATTTCAGCACACAGTCATAAAACTTTTAAACAAAAACCAAAGCAACTTCCATACAGTAACCATTTTCACATCAGCTAAACGTAATCACTGTCAGCAAGACTTGGGGTGAATACTGGGAAAATATTTACTGAGTGTAATGTTGTAGTTTTAAATACTGATAAAGGGAAGTCACATTCGGAGTTCTATCAATAACCTTCCTTTACCAGCAGTTCATCTGTTCTTCCCTTTGCCAATCTGTCACAGATTCCCTCTCACGCTCCCAAATGCTGGAACACAATTCTGCAATTTGTTCCTCAGTGAGGGAACTTAATTAACAAATCTAATCGTACATGCAAATTCTTCCCTGAAGTTACTGTGCAAGTCACTTGAAGACAGTAATCTTGTTTTGGTAAAGATGAAGCCCACATTCAATCAGCAGCAGCTTTGTTGCATACAATGATGTAAAGTTCACGAAAAACACCAAATAACCTTTTGAACCCAGGCAATTTTGCAATGCAATAAAGAAAAATGTTTTCCAACTGTTAAGTGAAGCAGTTCATTTAATGAACTCCAAAGACATTTCAAGTCCTTTTCACTGTAACTTGAAAAAAAAAAACAGAACTGCATTTAAATCTTGCTACTTGCAAGCAACATGCCAGTTTTGCAAGTTAGATGTCAATGGTCCTACACTGAGCTTTTCATAAATAACTACAAGAAACAAGGTCCTGAATTACAAAGAAGTGGCATGTGTAATTATGGAAAAAACGTACAATTTTGGTCAGGCAGAAGCCCTAATTTGTTTGCTGAGATATAGAAACTTTGGGAAGACTCATCATACCTAAAAAGCCCAAGCCTAATTGCTCACAGAAAGAAAAGGGGAAGAGTGGAAGAAACAAGCAGCAACAACCAGGATTAATGAAAGAGGGAAAGCTCAGTAATTTACAATTTCAAACTGTATCAAGAATGAAAAATGAATGGGGTAAGGTGGAGAAATTGTGTCCTTCACAGCTTAACAGAAGAAAAGAATGACAGAGTAGCCTAACAAGTACAGCGTATAACAATTCATACAAATTAAGAGAAAAAGATCAAACAAGGATGAAAACAAAAATAAGTGGAAAAGATTAATTTTGCAACAAAGTTCTTGAGCTAGTATTTCTTAACATATCTTTAAAATGAAGTATGGGAAGAAAGGAATATATGCAGAAGTTTTCAGTCTTAATAATACTGCATAAATTTTAAGTTCTGTCCACTAAAGTGTAATGAATCAAACTTTTATTGCCAAACAACATTTCCATGCATACAAGTAGATTCAATAATAGAATTACTGAACTAGAAGCCATATTCTGCCACATTTAACCCTATGACCTCATTGAAACTAGAGGGGGCAATTAAAAAGCAACCCACTGCTCACTGCGTGAGGATGACCTTTATTGTTAATGGTACAGCAAAAAAATAAAGGAAAATTTTACAAAAGAAAGAAAAATAAAGGGTTTGGCAAATTAGACATGGTCAAGGTATCTTGATATTGAAACCAGAGAGCACACTAGTGCTCAAATGATCTCAAATCAAGAAATTTTCAGCAGTATTCATTTCATTTGCAGAATTAGGCTTTAATGAATCTATAAAAAAAAATAGCTAATACATGTATTCCTAGCAAAAGTGAAACATGGATGGTAGCACTGCAATATGCACATTAAAAGCACGTAGCAAAAAAGCAACAGCTTTCAAATGTACAACAGAAATGTAACAAGGTATACATGAGTGTCACCCCACATCTATGTATTTGCACATTACTTATTTATTTATTTTAATTAAGCCCTGAGCATTTGGGCAAAGACACTGATAAATAAAGACAGGGAAATCTGGGAATAGCCTCTTAAAAGTTTAATGTATATGCCTTAGCTGGGAAGCAACCACAAGAGGACAAATGACAATCTACAAATATCTGAAAGATGTAAGCCAAGAAGAAAGCAGGATTAAGGAATGAGAACAGAAATAAGAGAACAAATTAAGTCAGAGCAAAAATCTGATCAAGTATTTAATTATCTATGGAAGTGATTTCTGAAGATGTTATTGAAAACATCAACAGCTAGGGACGTTTAGATTACATTAGAAAGGACCCTAAGAGACACCTCACCTAAGCACCTGCAAAGACAGATGTTACATGATTAATTACTTCTGATATTTCCAAATTATTATGTTCTTAGTATTTTAAATTTAACCCATCATATTTATATATAAACCCGCAAAGCAGTTTTCACAGCAGTATGCACACTGAAAGGGAACTGCTAAGCTAAATTCTGGATTTAACAATTTGTTTCGAATCTAGTGATACAGCTTGAGGACATTTTCTCAATTCATTTGCAAGTGTTTGAAGTGATCCAGGATGAGATATCAACTATAGTGATGCACTAAAATTGACAAGACTCAAGTTTCTCCCAAATTCAATTATGACTTTCCATTAATCTTAACCTGTTTATTCTCAGGATGTTAATAAATAAAAATGACTTTTCAGAACACTGACCACCACCTACTACAATCTTAATGTTTTCAATAATTTGTGGATTCTTCCCCCCTTTCCCTATAAATTGGTTTTATGCCTTTTAATGAAGTTATTTCTAACAATTCTGAACCAAACAATTTTCTATTCCACTTCAAAACTACCTTTCCCTTTTGCTTTCCACACCCACCAATCTGACAAAGGCACATAACACAGGTACCAGATGTGCACTAAGGTGTGCAGAACAATCACTGAACACAATATTCTTTCTCAAACACCACCTTATTGGAAAGGTTTCAAAGCTTTAAGGGAAAATAAACTGGGTATGAGAAAACCTGGCTATAACCAAGCTCCATCTAACATCTTTCAGAAGCTTGAACCTGCATCACCTGCATACATTGCAGCTCATTCCACTAACAGCTCACCTCGACCTCTAGAGGAACTTCGACCTCGAGGAGCCCCTACCACCGTTCCTCCTCCACGTCCCGTCAACCGCAGGACAGCAGCACTGTTTACAGACATCGAGAAATTTCTCTGCCAAGAAGAAGAAAGAGACAAGGTGAGATTCTATTAAAAAGACAAAACCAGAAACACCATTATCCTAAATTCAGCTTAATACCAGCTTTGCTTTCCTTATGTTCATTACAAATTCTCTGCAACTGACTAACAATAACAAGGAAAAGGATCTCCTTGGAGACATGAGTAGCTGAAGCAGTCTACAAAAAGATCTTGGTCAATATAAGTGCTTCCAAGTTACTTACCTGAAACTTCCATGCTCTAAAGGTAACAAGTGAGCACCTACTCCCTCATCAGATGATTCCCACACAGAACTGATAATAACATCAGCAGCTTTAAACATAGCCATTCAGTTGCAGAAAGAGATTGGCACCTACCTATACCTGACACCATTAATTAATACCAATTCTAAACTTACTAAAGCAAAGCAGGAACATGTAAAGAGCAACAGAACTTGGATAAAATTATATTTACCAATGCCCTTTCCAGAAATAAGTTTGGGTTTTTTTTCTCTAAATGTATCACAGGAGTAATGTATTTAAAGCTTCTGTAATGTAAGTGATACTCATTTTACTAAGATAATAAACACCAGTAAAATTTAACTTTATTTTAACATGAAGTAATTGCTGAAGAAAAAGCTGTTTCAATAAAGAATGGATAATTGTAATCAAATCTGGCCCCATTCTCTGAGCACAAATAGTTGGAAAACTAGGCCAAAGTATTCAGGAGCACATTCAGAAACATTAACAAGCAAACATGAATTCACACACTTTCTGAATGCAAGTTTGAAACAATTAGAATGCAAAGGACTCCAAACAACTGTTAGATCAGGCTTCTTGTTAGGAACTTAAAAGAAGCAAATTGCTTACCTATCTGAACTCATCTGAATTACTATGACTTTGCAGGTCTTCAGAGTACAAGGAGACAAGCAATTATATACTATTTAAAATCTAAATGGCTAACATCAAAGCCAAGAGAAATCTGAAGGTGTTTTAACCCATTTCAGAAACAAGCCTAACTGTTCAATATGTTCTTCCTACAAAATAGATCTTCCTTCAAAAAAGAATTGGTAACTAAGTAGACCTGAGGGGGAAGAAAAAAAAAGAATCCAGTCCAGCCTCCAGTAAGTCTGATTCTATTTTTCTAGCTGGCTCTTAAGAGTTTAAAGCATCCATTTCAACAGCAAGTCAAAATGAACCACCTCCATTTGCCTCTAAGAAAATCACCACCTTTCCTTGATACATCTGCTTTTTTGTGAAGCAGTGAAATATTTTACTACAGAAACAACTTTAAGCTATTGATCAGATTGCATAGGAGATTGCTTAATTTTTGATGCCTTATTTTACCAGTAAGAACAAAACAGTAATCTCAGTTCCTTTTCCTTTTTTTTTCATTTGACTTGTCTGCCTAAACTGAACAAATTCTACCTCCCCTCTGCAGAGACTGCTGTGGTGAAGATGCAATCCTTGTAATGTGCATAGTGATAATAATCCACATAAGATCACAGTAAATAACAAAAAAGCAAAGTCAAAAAACCAAAAACCACTGTACTATTAGTAGTATATTACTTCAGCATCAATCCCTGACAACACAAACCAAAGAGCAAAGCTGGCCCAAAACAGGGACTCAATTCTTTAGTAGCAAATGGAAGACATCCCAAGAAACAGACATCAGAAACACAAACAATGAGGACACAAAAAAATCTCCATTATACTCAGCAAGAGCTTGAGTCTCCTTTAGTCCACAAGCAGGTAAGATTAAGACAACTGAATTCTTTCCATATGCAACTAGGAATAGATGGGGGGAAGCCAAAGGAACATATACTGCATATTGCCAGTGGTCAGTGGCAGAAACTGTTAAAGCTGTCTGCAGAAACCTTCTTTTCTTAAAAGACAGTTCCCTGGAAACAGATCTTAGACAAATCTATGATGTCATGTAACAAAACTTACAAGATGAATGGACCTCTAAGTTTGCTCAGCATCCTTATTCCCAGGGAAGTGACATAAAAAGGATAAAAAGGACCAGCAATTCTGTCCAAAGTATATACATGTCCTGTAATAGGGAATACTGTAGCCATATCTGACTAGTTAATTTTGCAGGAATAAACACATTTAAACTTAAATTCATATAGCTGACATTATTTATCATCCATCCACCTTTAGATAATGCATTTTTAAATCGGCTTGAGACAAGTTCTTCTTGGACATACTACACATACAACTACAATGCTATCAGGTGCATAACTCTCAGGTTGCAAGCAAGAATTGCTCTGAATCCAAGCCTAGAGTAAGCCTAACAGGTTCAACTTCAACTGAACACTACCCCAAAGTACACGTGTTCTGATCAGCCTGTCCTCTACAGGACTCCCAAATCACCATCCCCCAAGTTCTGAGTGTGTAATACTACCTTCAGTATTCACAGAGGGGACACAAAAGTGTTTTAATCTCTCTTTTGTCAACCTTAGGTGAAAGAGCTTTCCTGCACCACGACTAGCAGCAAAGCCATTAATATTCACCCCAAGATCACTTCTTAACACAATTCATGATGATGAACAATGTTTATTATGTCATGCGAAACAAACACCAGGAATTTCTGGTAGCTTAAATAATGCTATTCCCTTGATATCTCAAATCAGTCGTGAAGGGGAAAAAAAGTTCTTCAGACAAGAAAAACCAGATTGTTCACATCCTCTGGGTCCCCAAAAAGTATTACAGGAAAGACATTCTTAAAAAGGAAATATGGACCTTTTCTTTCAGATCAAGATTTTTGTGGAGATTGTAGAGAACTGTGAAGCTGACCATGAAGACTCGTGTATGATTACAGGTGAAAAGGAGCAGGAAAAACAGTGACACAGTGCACACCAGCTCCTCAGAGCCTTTCAAGACTGATGAAACACTGGGCACTGCAGCAGAAGACCACCTATCCCTGAAGCTGAGCAGTACTTACCATCTCATCTGTACCAAGAGGCTACTCAGCACATTTTCAATACCATAGCCTTAAACTCTTATTATTCCCCTTGGACAGTATCTTGACAATCACCAAAAGTCAACGTCTTCTTTAACTGTAAAAGGCTTGTAGTTTACTCTCTGAAGGACTCCACTATGCATCAGCAAAAAAAAAAAAAAATGTCCAAAGGTATTTAACACTAAGATTCAATATTTTGTTGTGCTACTGTATGTCTGGCTTCCCAGGCTTGCTGCCCGAATCCCTCCTGTTCTCACTGGAGAATGGGAGCTGGGCTGAGAATATGCTTTCATGGGAAATCTTAATCTCAGTTGCCTTTTAAGACTAACTATGACATGAAGTTCCTACAGTGTATTCACACAAACTTAATGTGACTGCTGATTAAAAGCTAAACTATTAGCATCTTATGTCAAAGGATAACATCCTAAAGACACAAGAAATATGAATCAACTCTGAAGAAGGAATTCCAGAAGAGGTGAAGAGGATATACCAGAACACCTAAGCACAAAAAGATGATGAAAAATTCAAGACTACAATATCATAGGGCAAAGGAAGAAGGATGCTCTGAAATCTTAAGAAACTAATACTAACACTCCCCACCCCTGCAAAAATCAAATTACACTCAAGTCAGTAAAAATACTCATCTTTCTAGCAGAAAAGAAACAAACAAAAAAATCAAACCACAATATTCTGAAGTAATAGTGCTAAGAAACATGACAAACCAGAGAGCAACTGTAAAAATCAGAAGTTCTGACAGCCATAAAGAGGGAGCCAACTCAGAGTCATAAGTCAGAGGCATTTATCCACAGAGGGGCAGTTTTCTCTGCTAGGAATTGAATTTAAAGCAAGAGCTTTTAAACTACTCAGATCAGTCACCCTTGAAATGGAATCTTTGTGGACTACCTGCTCTTACTCTTATCTTGTTCACCAATTAATTACATATCTATAGAGACCAAAGAAGGAAATAATCAAGCTTACATACAAAGTAGTAAACAGTACTGCACCTTCCTAAGAGATGTTAACAGTCAAAAAACTTCAACACATCTCAAAAGACGACAAAACTGAAGTTACAGAACTTAAGACACTTGTATTACAGAAAAGAAGGTGGTCCAAAAACTAGAAAAAGTTTCACTGATCTGAAAATGCTGTGTACTTAAAAAATAGGTTAATGTTTCCCAGAAGACGATCCTGGATTTAACAAGTTGACTGTCTGCCACCAACACAACATCCTATGAAAAATATTTGTTCAAATTTAGGATAATAATTGATCACGAATGGAATTTAAACTTTATGGTAACACAGCACGCTTTCATAATTTCTTTCCCTGAAATCTACCAATCTCAAATTTTATGTTTCTGAATGGAGGCATACTCTTTATTTTGCCTTTACACTAATGACAATCTAAACATTGTTTTATTTTATTTGAGGAAAAAAAGGATACAAACCTGTTCTTCTTCTGTAAAAGGTACAAGTGCCAGTGGTGGCAGGGGCTCCTCTTGTAAAATAGGCAGAAACTCCTTATCCAGAAGGTCTGAAGGTATCTGTACGAGGGGAAAATAGCACACAAATATACTGCATGCCACACGCTTTGATTTACAAAGATTTTTATCCTGCCAACTCTGCCTCCATCTACCCGGTACACCAGCACTTCCAATAACATTTACTGGGGGTGGGTGTAACTCCACTGCAAATTTACACACACAAACACCCCAAATAAAAATTCTTACAGACAAAACATCCAAAGCATCCACCACCCACAACTATAATATGTAAAGTATCAAGATCATACACATCAGAATTCAAACTTCCACACCACTGCAGCTCAAATCTGAACCAAGTGAGATTTCATCTGGTAAATTAAAGAAGTATTGCTTTAACTTCAATGCACTTTTATAGCCAGATTTTTATTTATATATTAACAAAACTACCATATATAGCACAAAGGTTGTATTTGATTTAAAGTCAGCATTTCCAATTTACAACCAAAGAGTAAAAAAAAGGTAAAGTGAAATTATAGGCATGGATTTAAGTAGAGAACATTGATGATTTAAATCAAAATAAATGTTAACACTAATTTTTAATCAGTCCATCATCAGATGGAAACTCCATCAGCGGATGTGGCCTTGAGCATGTGGACAAGAAGCTGCAATTGCAGCCAAGTGAGCTCTAATTATGCCAACAGAGAACTGTTTCAAAAATATCTAGTTCATAATACTAAAGACTTCTCCCAATTTTAATTGAAGCAAAGCAAGCTAAGGTTTTGGGTTTTTTTCCCATTTGGGTATACCCTAGCAGAAGTCTTCCTGCTTTCAGTCAGAGTATCTTGATGCAACTTCTCCTAATCTTCAGCCAGCAAAGATTGAAAATGACACAGTGAAAAAGGACTAAGGTATAAAGTACAGCTTAAAAACATAGCAACTAGCAGTTAGAAACAGTGTCAAGAGTCCTCTCAGCCTCAATACCTAGAATTACTCAACCCGTGGAAACACATGTATACCAGAAGCAAGACATAGTCTAATAATAATGCCCTTCTGGCAAATACACAGGGAAAAAGTATTCTCTTGGACCATTCATAACCATCAGAGAGCTTCCTGTAACACATGGTATTAATAGGTTGTTCTGAATCAGTTGCAACCATAGAGGTCTTAGGATCAGCTGATATAACACAGACAAATTGCAAAAAATTATGATCTCTGCCAAGCTGACTTATTCAAGCATAACGCCAAGGTTTAAATCACAGCTTCTCAAAGTAGAGTAGGATAATTCTGCATGTTAAAGCATGGCTTTAAGCTGTAACACACTTAACAGCTTTAGAAAAATCTTTGACATTCAACACCCTTGAATCCGTGTATAAGCAAACACAGGGCTTCCAGCACTGTATGAAAATGTTAGCACGGCCATGGTAGGGTAAGAATGTGGGGGTATGTGTGCACATCTATATGCAAAGCTAAAGGCACAACCTGACATGACTTCTTGCAGTCCCTCCCTGACTCGAGGGTAAGACTATTGGAGGGATTTAGACTTCCAGGTCACTATGTGCCTGCTGCAACAATAAACCAACCTCTGTCACCATCTACAGAAAAACCTGATGCTTACAAATGCAGAATGTATGAATCATTTGCCTGAAACGCTTTTTGAAATGTGCCTTTTGCATCACTAAGAACCTTTGTTTGAAATTAAACTAGAGGGAAGTTCTTGACTTTCTACAATGCTCTTATTACAGGTGCTAGATTGTACTTGCGTCCTGACTCCCAGAGAAGTGAACTACTTAAGGACTGCTCTCATTGGGCTGGTTACCTGCTAAAGCAAACTGCAAGCAAACGGAATCAAATAACTACTTTACACTCTGTTAAATAAAATCCTACTGAGGCAAGCAAATCTGCACAGCTGCAAGGAGACTTTAACCCTCAGTCATCTGTGGCAGCAGGACTGAACATGGCAGTCACGGTTTTTTTGTTCTCGGAGGTACAGAAAGTTGCCCCTAAAGTGGCAAAAAGAATCAAACATAATGAATGCAGTAAAGAGTAGGATCAAATAAGCACACACACACAAAAAACCCACAATCAGACCTCTTCAGTTCTTTGCCAAGGGATACACAATTCCTTTGCCCATAATGACAAAATACAAATAACTATTCCTAATCACAAGACAGTTATTAGGAGCATACACATCAGGTCATCTTCCTCTTCCTGCTCACCTTATTATCCTTTAGAAAAAGTGCCAACATTTCTTCTCTCCCATAGCGATAGTCTGCTAGTTTGTACTTTGGCAAAGCCGGAGACAGAGGAGGGGATGTCACACTCCCGCCACTAGACAAAGCTCGCAGCCTAAAACAAAGCAGAAAAGCAATGAAAACTGAATTGAGGAGAATGTGTCTTCACACCTATGCTATTATCCCTCGGCACATTTAGAGATTTGACACAAATGAAATAAATCCAGTACTGAAAGGAAAGACATTAACAGTCTAACTTCAAAACTCTAAAATTTAGTGTTTCAACATGAAGAGTGAAAGAGCTTCCCTCATTTTTCCCATAGGCAGGAGAGAGGAAAAAAAATTCCCACAAGCACATCAAGGAATTCAACTTATCCCCTGAAGAACTCTTATTTGACTATATAGCAGGCTAGCTACACCTCTAAAGCCTTGAGTAAGCTATTTACATTGGCTGCACAAAATTCAGTTGTAATCTTCCAAATGTATCAATGACAATACAGTAGTAGGTATTGTGATATAGACAGGCTATATATATAGTAGATATAGTGGTAGATATTTTGCAATGTTTAACAAACATTTTTGCATATTTGAGTGCATACATCACTTAGCTTAGTGTCTCAATAAAAAGGATGTACAAAATATAGCCACACTTTACTCCAGAGACGTTTCAAGCAGTAATCTAACTTACGGTAACAAATATACTATTAAATTTGGTCCCATCCTACACAGGTAAGCTACTAAACTTCTTGCAGATAACATCTTACAGTTGTATGATGTTATTCCCACTCTGCATGTGGATTAGTCTCTTTCTATACAATCATTTCCTCAGCTACCCAAATATCCTGTATTTTTAAGTTTGAGAATGTTTTACAAGAGGATGTGTGTCAAGAAACAAAACCCAGACTATTCTACCATCTCCTTGATGTGCATCTTGGACAAGTAAAACAGTGAAAGCTCTTCTCAATCACAAAATCCTTGGAAAGTGCTCTAAACTAAAACATTGATTCAGAGATTACCTTTCACCTAATTATTGAAGCATGCTTCGATTTGTTTTATTGTTCTTTAAACAGAAAGGAAAAAGTAATTTGCAAGTCAAATGTTTATTTTATTTTTTTAGTTTGGTGCCACCCAGTGGCAATTGCTTTACATACCACTTCCAAACAAAAAATGCAGGGGGGGGGAGGGAGGGGGGCATTATTCAAAGGATTAGATGGCTGAGTGAAACATTCAACTCCAATCCAGATCAAACGTGACAGAGCTTCACTATTAAGTGATACAACAGCATACATGACAGACATGACTATGCTGCAACCCAAAAGAACAGTTATAAATCTTGGAATTTCATTCCATTGTTCCTGTAAAAATCTAGTAACTCACTGAAGTATAATATATACTTTCATACATAATCTAATCTGGTTTTTAAACTAAATGGAGACTTAAGTCCCCTCACTATGACACAGCAATCAAGTTACTGTTAAAATATGTGCTTTTTTTAGCATTGCCTTCCCCCTTCTCTTTTTTTAATATAACTTTGGCTTCCATCCATCAATGAATCTAATCATGTCTGTCTCTTACACTGAAGAGCACTCCAGCATAAGATATCTGCCTGGTGGGTATATTTATAGATAGTGATAAAGTCATTCTTTAACCTTCTTTCAATCTACAAAATAGACCGAGCTCTCTCATTGTTTTCCAGGCCACAAATCAGGTCTGTCGTCTTTGTTGAATCCTCTCCAATTTTTGTACATTGTGTATAAAAATGTGTCAGCAGAAGTGAATACATTATTCCCGTAACAGTCTTACCACACGCTATGCAGCAATTATCTTCCCTATAACCACTCCACACTCCCATTTACACACTTAAGGATCACATCACTCTTCAGAAACCACACCATCCAGAATTCTCATTTATAATTGCAGTCACTAACACTTTAGAAAGAAATTGGAATAAATACTGAACAATAATCACACCTGTGCAATTACTCTTCTGCAAAAGCCAGGGCAAAGCATGTCAGAGAAGCTGGAAAACTAACAGCTGACAAGATTATACAACATCATGGATTCCCTTTAACACAATAGCTTGTTTTTCCTGACACTTGAGCTATAGATGTAAATCCAGTCAGGAGAGTGTAAGAACTTCCTTATTAACATGTATCACATGGAAAGACCAATCAAGTCAGTCGTCTTCACTTATTTTGTATATACCTCTGAGATCATGGATATTATCACTCCTTCAGATACTTGGTAGCAATGTGAATGCTATGCATTACCACGACAGAAAACCCAACTCATTTCATAGACAATGCTAATTTACGAAGTGAAGACTAATTTTATAATACTGCTTTCAGTCACAGGCTAGGGACTGAGGTGAAGCAGTATGGAACAGCAGAAGACATTGTATCCCACTCAATCTTATAATCAGTTCAGTCCCAAAGGACAGAAATTCCTAACTTTTTTTTAAATTTTAGACAAGGTTCTGCAGTCACACAAAACAGAAAAAACTCACCATTCAGGCCCAAAGTTAAGTGTCTGAGTTTCTGCTGCCATTTTTTCCTGTTCTATTCCTCTTTTAAAAAGCGTGAACCTGAAAAATAAAAATGTTTACTATGAAAACATTAATTTTCAAATTCAAAATTAACTGGATTAATTTCAATTTTCAAAGTTAACTGGATTATAACAGTCCTTCATAAATTTCTTCACAATACAAAAGCAGACCTTGTCACGCAAAGAAGTGAAAAAAATTGACGTGTTTGTTTTTGGTTTTTTTTTTTTAAGGAATCCATTTCAGCTCTCCAACACAGATTAATTTACTAATATAGGAGTAACTGCATCAAGATCTCTTCCCTAAATTCCTCTTTTAACAGCTCAAACAGGATACTGGATCAGCGTGTCTGAAGAAACAATTCATACAAACAATCCCTTTTCAAATCAGTGATTACTGCAAGACAACCAAACACAAGAGAATTTGACACATAATCCTCTTCTGTAGGAACAGTAATGCTTAATTAACAGAATTGCAGCTTCCTGACAATTACAAGAGGATAAAAAACCCACTAGAATTACAGCAAGAAAGATTTGCCAGTTGAGTGGTGGAGTATTCAAGAAATTTCCACTGCTCACTCTTGAAAAATAAGCCTTCTAAACATTGAGTACATCTCATGATGTGACGTCCTCCTAAATCTGTAGGCAGATGACAGTATTTCTCTCATTCCAACACAACTTAAAGACTTCAGCTGCTTTCATTCCTATTAGCTAAGGTCCTGCAGACACTAACAAAGGTCAGGTCAAGTCCTTATATATCAAGACTGTATGGACAACAGCAGATAGAGCCATACTGGAGGGAAAGAACAAGACTAAGGGAAAGCCATTAAGTTTTCTCTATCAGAGCCAAGTCCAGCCCAGGCAGTTCTGGGGAAGTGTCTTTTACAGTAAGAAAATATAAATATAGCTCCTCTTTCCTTCCAGTGATGGCAAAGTCAAACCTGCAGAGGAAGGGGGTTTGATTTTTTAAAATCAAATACACTGTAGCCAAAGCCCAAACTGGTTTATTAGACTTCAAGAACCCATGAAGACCGATGACAGGGAGGGAGCTTTGCCATATCAGACCTCTGTTCCTCAATAGACCCAAGGCGTAAATAAGGAGCTTCATAAATTTGTCTATATTTTGTGTGAAAAGGTGATGGAAAAGAGAAACAAAACATGGGGCGATAGAAGTGGAAAGGACATCAGTTACTAAAGAAAATAAAAAGACAAAGCTAAAAAAGGAAACTTTTTTCTTATATATACGGTACTGAAGTAATGATATTAAAGCTAAAAAAAAAAAAATCAACAGCCTGAAAGCTAGAAAATGCCAAAAAAAACCATGCTAAAACTGCTTGAGCATCTTTTAGGCATAAGATTACAAATAGTTTTAAAACTCCCTGCAGCCTAAACCTACCCCCAATGCTTGGTTCATGTATTTTTACTACATGCCATATTAACTTTTTCCCATACACAATATAATTTATATACAAATCTTCCCTTCCTCCACACACACACACACCCCCCCCCGCCCAATAACCCTATATAATGAAATGGTATTATCCCCACTACATGCACCAAAAGCTAATACAAAAATATCCAGCTATTCTTACAGGCCTAGTTTAAGATGATTTTGGTCTGATTTGGGTTGCCTTTTTGAAGCAGCCAACAGCTCATTAGAAAATTCACAGGATATCCATTCATTATTCTTCAAATTAAAATACAAGGTTAGGTACCTAAAGACGACATACAGCAGCCACAAAAATATTGTGGAGCAATTCAAGCAAACCATCAAGCACACTTTGGCAGATACAAGTCTCTAACAACTCCTAGTAGCCTTAATTGGATGGCTGTCCCTTCCTTTCCTGCAATGCCTATAATCCTTCAGCTGGGGGAGGCGGGGGAAGCTTTCAGATCAATCCATGTGGATCACCAGGGAACCCGGGATCTTTAGCTCTTAACACAAAAGCCAGTTTAGTACCAAAAAGGCTGGCACTGAACATTAAACTGCAATGAAAACAGCTGAAAAGCATCAGATACAAGGCTAAAGCACTAAAAGCCGGTTAGCTGTTTACTAGTTTTCGACCCACTGGGCCCCACCCTCTTCAGCCTGTGGGTTTCCTTCCCAAAAATTGAGGATAGTGTGTCATTTTTCTCTACTGGACCCCTAAGCACTTTAGCACACACAAGCATACTGAAAGCCTGCTAATCCCATCCCACTGAGCTGCAAAATGGCTTTCCTTGTCCCTCATTTTGGCCACTACACTTTGTTTTGGGAACTGTTTGCTGGCTTCCTCTTTTGTGTTGCATTCAGATAAGTTACTTCCTCCTTAGAAGTTCTTACTGTATGAATTTTGAATTGAAAGTGAGACACCTGTAAGTGGATGACATTGTAGCTGAACAGGGGGAAAAAAAAAAAAACCTAGAATAAAAACCAGATCTGCAGATGAGTTGAGTAGATGTAACAGGTGAATTTACTTTAATAAGCAACCTTACCCAGAAATTAAACATACATTAAAAAGAAATTACAGGCAAAGCTGAGAAAACACCTTTGGAAAGGAGGCACTCTGGAAACAGGTAATGATTTGGGAGGAGGGGGGCAGAAGAACAGGAAAAAAAATAGAGTCAGGAGAGCTAAGACAGCAAGCGCACAAGAAGAATACACTTAGCCACGCCAGAGCAGACAAGATAGGGAAAGCCAAAGCCACAGGCTGCTTCTGCCGGTTCACAAAGCAGCAGCCAAAAGGTGAGAGCATGGAAGGCAAACCGGGGAGGAACCTCTGACAGGGACTGCACAACACACGCAGTCGGTGTGCAGGAGACGCTGTACTAACTGGAAAGGCAAGTTGGGGTGGACTACGCAGCACTCAAATTGTGAGAGGAAAGAGTCAGGGTGGAGCAAGAAAAAGGGTGAGGAATTAAGAAAAGGGAATGACTGATCAGGTCATAAATTTAACTATTTTGGCCAAGGAAAAGGCATGAATTTATCAGATCTTTATTATCTAGATAACTTTCTTAGGCTCTAAACTTCAATATTAATTATTAAAAAGTTAATTTTGGTCTTTTTTTATCTATGCTGCCTCCTTATCAATCAAGGATGGCAAATCACAGAGATAATATGTACCTAACACTTCTCCTCAATATAATTTCATGAGGGAAAAGCCCCTTTCTGAACTGCTAGAGTTTTGTAAATCAAGGTTTTCTACTAATTAATGGCTATTGATTGAGGAATCTGCACGGCCACAGATTTTATATGGGCAAAGAGCACACAGGAACAGCCTCAAGTTGAAGCAAGAAACTGAGGCCATATTTTGATAATGTCCAGTTACCACCACTGCTTGGGCAAGAACGCTACCCGAGGACTTCCCACCATTCCTTCAAAGGGGAACCTTTTCTCCAACGTTTTCTTCAAATCAGGTCAACCCTTGATCAAGGTGCCAGTGCAACCTTACAGATAGTTGCAGTTTTCCTGCGCATCTGGGGAAAAATGGAATTGCTTCATAAACCGAAACTGGGACTCCATTTTCCTGGGGTGGTACCGCAGCCACCAACCAGCTATCAGCATGCAGGACTGAAAAGAGACGAAATCACATCAACCCCACTATCAGCCTGGGGACTGGCAAAGTAAAAAACATCCTTTCTGTTTTGTCAGCAGCTCAGTACTCTGCAAGTCAGAAGTCCATGCTCTGAGCAGAGACAAAATGTAATCAAATAACATTAAGCCTTTTAAGTGGCTGTCACTCACAATTAACAGGTAATATTATAGGTACAGAAGTTCCTATCAGCAACACTCATTTCATTGGTTTGCTTTAGATACAATGGTTGTTTTACCAAGCTCACGGTTTTTTAAATTATTTTTCAAGCTCATTATTGAGTACCTGACAAATCTATTAAAGCTCTCAGAAACATCTGCTTCAGACACAAGTTGAAACTTGATTCTACTGGCTAGATATGTGTGTTAAAATGCATAAGAAGATGTTTCAGTTGAAAAAAAAAAAAAACTAAGGAAGGTCTACAATTACCGTGGCACATTTTGGCCACAAGCTCTGCTCTTTTAAAATGCACAGCTATCTAATAAATACCTAGACAAAAAGCTGTTTTTCAGAGACTTGGAAAGATCTAAACTGCCATGTTTTCCAGACTTTGCTCAACCTCAGGATTTACGCTAAATTGCCATTTTAAGGTTTGTCCCTTACTCATGGGCACAGAAGTTAAGATTTTCAGGCAATGTTGAAGTCCTACATTTCCATTACAGAATTCTGTTGGCTTGTACCACATGGCAATCTGTCCCACCAAGATGTTTTGCTGTTTTGGATAAAATGATTCTTAGCATCCAAAGCCGAGTCTAGGTAATGACTGCATTCAGGTTTGCCCACCCAACCTTTCCTACAGACAAAAAAATTAAAGATTTGGACTGCCACTGCAATTTAGAGTTTGGGGGCTGCTGCTTGGATTTTTTATTAACTTTGGAAACCTAAACCTTGGGGGAAAAAAGATATACCACTGATCCTTCTTATACACAGCTATTTTGTATTTAAATAGTCTACTGTTTTATCAGAGATGTTTAAGAAGAAAAGTATCCTTTCCTTTCAAGGTAGTTCTGCTGCTACTGTAGGTTTGAAACAGCTTTTCTAACCTAGAAATTGGCTGAAAATCTTGCGAACCAAAGAACACAACGGAAATCTAACACGAGCAGATTTATGTGCAAGAAACTGGGCTCTCCTTAAATAAACTTGGAACAGGAATTTAACAGCAGTGCTCCACTATGCAACAGTAACATTACATCAAGACAGTCAAAAACTTCACCTTCCACAAGCAAGAAAACATTCCACAGGCAGCTACTAGAGCTAGCTAATTTCAGTGCCAGTAACTGTGTTTAAAAAAAACAAACAGGTTGACTGAACAATTAACACTCATTTTCTCCAATTCTTGAAATATTAAAGAAGATGCAGAACTGTATGCAAGCTACCTTTTAAGCACAGTGGTAAACAGGATGACTCAGGTGGCTACACTACCAGTCTGTTTGATATTAATCATTGGCTGAAGCAGACAATGCTGATTAAAGGACACTGACATAATTAAGGCCAGTCAACATGGATTTATGGAAGACATTCAATCAAAATCTGCTTTTGTAAGAGTAGAAATTTCATTGCTCAAGAAAGTAGGTGAAAAATTTTAACTTCTACAGGACACATCAATTAAGTAGAATGCCAAAAGGACAAAAATCATTCAGAACCACATGAAAAATCTGAAATCATCACAACCCATTTTTTCTTTTAACCTTTCCTTCTAAAGAATCGACAACAACCCATCTCAGAAGGCAAAATATTTGCAAAACATAGTAAAAGGTAAGAAGCTATTCTCTAGTTCAACAGAATCTGTAACATTGACCCACATAACTTCTAAAACCTGAGGATGACAAACATGGATATGGTAAATAATGGAAATGACACATCATCAATAATACCATTATGAATTATTCAATTACTCAGTCCAGTATAGCAGGTTGTATTTAATAAGGCCAAGCATACAATCAAAAGACTCACAAGAAGAAAACAGAGGTGATATACAACAAATGCAAGACTATTCTGGAAAAACACAGTCCTGAAACCAATCTGAAATTTATGACATTAATCATCTGAAAAGGAACATATGATACAATATTGACTAGAAGAGCTAACAGAAAACACTGAATACAGAAATAAGGAAACAGAGTAAACATGGAGTGGATTTTATCACTGCAGGGATACTGTGTCCTGTTCTGTTGTCCGTAAGGCAAGAAAGCTGATAAATCAGGTGTTCAAAAATTGATAGAACATGACAGCTATGCCTTACAGTGGGGGGAAAAAAACACACCAAAGGTCTTATTTATTGAGCTTTGAGAAAAAAAGTGAAGTATCTTGCTCAGTCTGTAAGTGATCATGCAGGTAAAAAAGGCTGAGGACCCAGGTTTATTAAGTGAAGGGACTGAAGCAAGACATTCAGAGATAAACAACAGAGTAAGTTGTTTTCAGGTCTAAATTATTTTCTAGAAAGTATATTCTAGCTTAAACAGAAAATTAATCAGGAAAAAAAAAAAAATGCAGTAGTAACATTACCCAAGATGCCAGACAAGTCACAGTAGTCCCTTCTGGCTTACCAAGCCTTTATCCTGATAAAGGCAGTGAGTTTTTCAATGCGTACCTAGCCACATGCCAAGAGGAAGTTTTTCCTAAAGGAACAGTGTCTAAACCATCCACTCCACCAGAAACTATGCCTCTGTTATTACAGTTATCTTTTTAGATCTCCTAAAGTCTTACAACCTTCCTGTCTCAAATTACTGCAGAAAGTGTTTCAATCTCTCAGCAGTTTCTGGTCAAAAACAGTCCATGAGGTTCTCAAATGGCAGGACCAAAGTGAGCGTCCTCTGCTCACATCATACAGATCCACCTAAAGCTTCATTGAGCGCTGCAGCTTGCAACATGTTGCACCACAGTCAAGAATGGCAAACCCAAGAAGCAGGCACCGAAGCTCTTCTGGGATAGGATAAGAGAGACTAAGGAGACCTGCACACCTAACAAAATCCAAGAAATATAAAGGAACATTAAATATCACAATTTGAGGTATTTTCCTCCTTTCCTACCTACTATTGCGAACTTGGTGGTTAGAGGTAGCTTAGACAGCTGTCCGCTTCTTGCTTCACCTGAACACCAAACTTGAAAGCTTTTCTCTGTTTCTCCACCAGAAAGTAGTGTGACCTCCACCTTTACAGGGCTTCCAGCCAAAGGCAGACAGCAGCAATTAAGCTCCAAGCACAGCCAGGGGACCACACCCTTGGCCCTGCCACTGGCTGGAACGCAAACCACTTCTCATTCCAAACACTGTTCCAAAATCCTGCCAGCACTCTTGTTTTCCAGCTGAAAATCACTTCCACATCTGTCTACCTTGCACATCCAAAATTTTCTGGTAGGTGAATATTTAGCCTGTGCCACTCCACAAGATGTTACAGATCAGGATGCAGAGTCTGCCTACCTGCTCTTCAGTGAGGCCAGTAGCCAGACTACATGAATGCAACCAAACCCACACTGCAGCACCTCTCTCCCACTCGTCACACGCATTACGCAGCCCATACATCTATTCAAAGTGGCAGAACAAAGCTTCAGACTACATTCACTGAAAACATTCATTGACTTAACAGATCTGGGTTGTTGTGGGGTTTTTTGGTTTTGTTTTTAAAAGTCATTTACATAAGCAGCTTCTT
Source organism: Egretta garzetta (assembly GCF_000687185.1). Lineage (NCBI taxonomy): Eukaryota > Metazoa > Chordata > Aves > Pelecaniformes > Ardeidae > Egretta > Egretta garzetta. The sequence goes on along the minus strand of NW_009259754.1, from coordinate 26,503 downwards.
TGGGCTTTATAGAAATTCTCTTCCCCCGTCCCTTCTTAAGGTTTCCTACTCATGCAGTTCTGAGACATCCTATACTTCAGGAAAGAAATATTCAACAGTAAGAAAGCGTCTAATAAAAAGTCCTAATAGAGTGAATTAGTATATGTATCAGATTGCATGTTCATCAACCAGGAAGTCAGAAGGTAACTTGTTATTACGTATGAATGACAACCCTTTTTAATAGCTTATCACTTTTCTTCTCTTTATGTTAATATTGCTAAAGATATTAGCTTGCTTTGATCTAAGAACCATATCTTTGTAAACTGACTTGTGATGTTATCCTGATTCTGCCTCAGTACTCTTGAAGCCTAGTATAACATAAATAGACAAAATTACATATACAGATGATTCAGCATTAATTAAGCCTAATGTAAAAGCTTCCACTGGTTTTAATGGTAGTTGAACTGGGCCTCCAATTTATTAAATCAAGTTATTAGATGCTTTTACTTAAAAACCTAGCTGTATGCTACTTCCATGGTCAGCCTCACTCACTTTCTGTCACACACATTATTCTGTCTATCGCTGACATCAGCCCTGCTTTGAGCAGGAGGCTGGAGCAGACAACCACCAAAGGCTGGTCTCTTCCATCCTAAATCATCCTCAGATTCTACCATACGTGGCTAAAAAAAAAAAAAAAATTAGTTTATACATCTATTACTTGACAGTCATACCAACTCCTTGCACACACAACATTCTAAGGCTGAAGTTATATACATTCAGCTATCCATTCATCATCAAACTTCACCCAAAGTAATCTTTACAACGTACAAAATGCATCTTTTCCTTCCATTTCTTCCAACCTGAACTGACGCACTACCATACACAGACCACAAATCTGCTTTTAGCCAATCCAATTTACCCATGGGCATCCATAGCCTCTGAATGTCCCAGTCACACAAACCAGTATCCTTATCATGAAATACTATCAACAGAATGCAAAGTATTTCAAGTTGATGTCGGGGGGGGGGGGAAGAAAAAAGAAAAAAAAAAAAAAGTATTTCACGGTAACCACAACTTGAAACAAGTATTTCTCTACTGAATAAAAAGGACCAAATATCCAGTAACAAAACATTACTTTCACAAAGTGCAGTGCATCACATTACTTTCACTGTAATAACAGCTATTTAACATACAAAAACATTTTTCTAACCAGTTTAGTTTCCTAACATGTTGTACATAAGCTCGTTTATCTATTTATAATGGCAAATTATATATACAAGAGCCACTGCTGAAGGCATCAAGTAATCCTTCTTTCTTATTTGCCTAATTTTTTTCAAGACATATGGCCAAAAAGATAGAAAATAATAATGCACAGCTTTAATAATTAGCTGAGGGAATCAAAAAATAGTAAATTATCCAATAAGGCAATATTTTAAATGTCCATCAAAATTTTTCATTGACCTATAAACTCTACTACCTCTACAGACATCCTAGTATCCCTTCTGCTTTTCTCCACAATCCTGAGGTCTAGATATCCAGCTTCTATAAATTACAAGCTTTAAGGATTACAGGAGAGGCTTGCTCCTGAAAACACACACTTTGATTTCATGCTTGCCAAAAACCTCAGATGCATCAAAACAATTCTGTCCATTCTTGCCACTAAAAATAAATAAATAAAAAGGTAGGAGGGACAGAAAAATTTCAATGGCCAGTGGCAGGCTAGTTGCCCACACAGACCTCAAGCCATTGCTACAGTTTCTATATTCAAGGAATGTTTAACCACCAGAGAATGGACTGACAGCCCTCCCTCTGCAAAAAAAAAAAAAAAAAAAAAAAAAGTGGGCACATTTTGTAATCAACACACTATGACAATCTCAGCTACTAACAAAGCAATGTAAAGACCTCAGTCTGCTACAATTCCCCACTACCATCTGAACTAAAGATGAAAAATTATGATAGGTAGTATAGAATAAAAATGTATGTATGTAATCACTATGATGAACTACATGGGTTTATATATATACACACATATATACATATACTACCATCAACCACAAGAGGGCCAATGTTGCAGAGACCTTAACATTTAAAGCACTTAATTCTTCTTAGTTCCATCCATAACTTAATACACCTTGAGCAAACTTGCTAAATTTTCTCAGTTATAACAATTTTCAAGCCAGATCATTTGTGCAATCAAAAAGCGTTCAGGAGTTGACTGTAAGAGAGGAAAGAGGAGGCTAAGCTGGGCTGAAAACTGACTTTGTTCCCATAAAAGCATATACCATCCCCCCTGCAGCATTTCACACACCTAGGTTTTCAAATGTCACTCAATGAATTAAAATAAATCGATGAGAAAACCACACAAAGAAGCAGAGTCCCTTTCAACACAAATGCTTCTTCAGTAACAAAGAGGAGATGGGTTTCTCCTTACCAAAGCATCCAATGGATCTCTAGCAAGCTATGTAGGAAGGAGAAGGCAGATCAGGCCCATGCTTTTATGTTTGTGAGCGGAAATTTTATTGCTCTGCCCCTTAGCTCTGTCTAACTATAATCATGAATTAAATATAGCTTATCTCCACTCCTCTTTGAACAGAAGCACTGGGGAAAAAAGAGAAAATACTAAAAGGAATTTTTTTTCTAAATCAGACTATGAGAAGATTTAGCATCATACCTTAAAAAGTCCTAAGAAGGAATTTTAAAGACCTCATTGAAAGAATAAGAAACATATATTTGACAGTTACTTGAACTTACAAGATCAGACAAAAGTAGGCAGAATCAGATTCCATATTCTTGGTATTTCAAACAAACAAAAAGTCTAAAGAGCTAGAGGCCTGAACTACATTAAAGGAGGGGGAAGAAGGGAAGGAAAAGACCATGGTCAAAGTACCTAGCTCATCTTCATCAATTACTGTGAACCAGTGTTTCCCTTGTATGTTTAAATACTTAGATCTTCCAGTAGAGACATGTAGTAGCAAACCACCTCCTCAGCCAGTCACCTGCCCCAATGAGATGTTCCATGACTCTTGGCATCTAGTTCATTTTTAAGTTAAGTATCTATAGATCTTAGAAGAGCTGCCAATTTTTTTCTTATATTCAGGTATAAGAAACACCAGTTTATGATAGAGCTCCATTTAGACAATTGGCCTTAGACAGCAAGCATAGAACAGATGCAACAGTACTTGGTCTGAATTCCTTAAAAAAAAAACAAAAAAAACCACCTCCTTTGCACTCCCCTTTTGCACACAAAGTCTTTCCTCAATCAAGGAGTAGAACAGTTGGGAAAAATAAGTTGTAAAGCCCTCGACTCTCTATTTACAAGCATTTTTCCCCCCCGCTTACATCAGCATAAATATCATATTTTTCATTTACTGTATGTCTTACTACAAGAAAAAACACTAAAAGGAGTATCTGGGGATATTTTACAGTCCTCTTAAGATCAACATCTGTAATGAAAAAAGGATCTGCTAGAGTCCAAGTTTTTACTGTGGTATCAAATTATTTTTGTAAGCACCCTGTGAAACAAATCATCGCTGCAACATGACTACTTTGTATTTTAATTCCATGCTCTTGCTTTAAAAGACAGGCTCAAGAAACCATTCAGGAAAGATCCTAGAATAAATACAGTGACCAGGTATGCCCATGCATGTTCACGTATCCAGAGACTGGGAGAGTCTGAGCAGCTCTTAAAATCATGAAGAAAACCTAGTATTTATACACAGTGTTGTCAGATATTGAAAGGGTCTCAACATAAAAAGCAAGTCTTGCTAGAAGTGACATTCAGCTTCCATGGATAAATCTCTACCTTCTTTTTAATACAGTTAACCATTAGACAGAATCTTTATTTTTTTTTTTTTAATCACACATTCAGTGAGAAATTAACACTGACACACGACGGCTGACATGAGTTAACCTGTAGAACTATGCAAGCCTGCGGAGGGAAGGGGGTGCAGAAGGGGCAATAGACACTCCAGTATTTCTGTTCACACCCCCAGGGCAGATTAGGGCACACATTTTTACCTCAGCATCAGCTAACTGTTCAAAGGATGCCTATTCAAGTGAATGGCAAGAATAACAATACTTTGTAATACTAAAGCTCTTATTATCTATTAGAGCCAACACCCAATAACAGAGCTCAAAAATACCAGAACAAAGCTTTTGTTGGTGACACCTGCAACCCATTTTGTTTACAAAGGTTCCCAATTATCACACTGCATCTACCAAACGGTCTATTCACAAAACAGCAAATTAATTTGTGTTTATTAAAAAGTTTCTTAAGAACAAAAGCAACCCACAGAGTTATGGGAAAAGGAAAAAAAATTCACACGTACTTTCCAGGAACTTGCCCAAGTCAGCTCCTGAAGCAAGAAAACAGAATGAGCAGCAAGAAGTTAGACAGAAGAACATTATCAGAATTCAGAAGTTCTCTCCCCTCCCACCCAAAAAACCAGACACTTAAGAATTACAGTGAGAGGTAAAGCATTACAGCAGCAAACCAAGAACGTTGAGCTGAAGGTTACTAGGGAAAATGTAGGTTTTATTCCAGAAGTACTACTTGGCAACATCTCCTTTTGGCCTACAACTTGTCCCACTTCAAAGTGCAATTACACAGAGTTGAAAGAGCGGAGACTGCTTTGTTGACACTGAAACTACTTGTCTTGGATCAATACCAAACGTACACAATCCTGATCGATGTTCTCTTCAGCCTGCCAAGGCCTCTCCAGTCAAACACTGCTGGTCATTGCTGCTCCCAACACCCTGCTGCCTGCGTGGGGAAAGGCTCGAGTGCTCGACGAGCTCCCTCCTTCCTCTGCCTGTATAACCTGACAGGGCTGGGCGTGCTCGGAGAGGGGCACACATAGGCTTCAATGAGGGCGCACCTGCCCGCGGCACTGCCGGAACACAGGCCCGCTCCCACTGGGCTGGGAGGGGACGAGCGAGTTCACAAGGGTCGGCGTGAGGGGAGACGGCGCCGGGGACGCAGCTGCCAACCCCGTGGGGCGTGAGGAGCCCCGGGCGCCCGGCCGTCGCCTGACAGGCACCGTCTCCCCTTGCCTGGACCTGCTGCCAAGGAGCCGCATGGAGAGGACAAGGCCCATATCCCCGAGCGGGGCCAGGCCCAAGAAGCCCTACAAAAGCCCATCGCCAGGAGCGCAGGGCAGGCCCGCCGGGTGCGCCG
>NW_009259754.1:15540-20615 GCF_000687185.1 Egretta garzetta | reverse complement strand
CGGCCCGGGGCGGGCCGGGGCACAATCCGGCAGCTAGGGCCTCGGCCGCTGAGGTAAATTACTGCTGGGCTGCCGCCTCCGCGCCTGAGGAACGCGCGTTACCGCCCACGGCCCTACCCTTGCCCTCTCCTTCTAGGTTACCCGTCGATAATTCAGCTTTAATAGTGGCACGAAAAGCCCGCGAGATATTGTCTAACCCTGAGAAGCGGCCGTGGTTTAAGCACACGCTGTGTCCAGGCACCATGGGCAGGATCAGGCCCGCTCAGCCCCACAGATGCACTTCCACAGGAAGCCCGGGAGGAGGCTGCCGGGGCTGCCTGTAGAGAAAGGGCACTCTGTGGTACATCTTTTTACTCCAAATTACCCGATGGAAAAAATCAGGAGCTCAAGGCAAACCTTTTTTTCAGCTAAAAATACTGGGTTTAGTCCTAAAACCCATATTAGTACATGATGCAGAATAGCCCCCTGTGGTTCCTTCAACCTAAAAAATTATTCTTAGCTGTTACACGCTATTGAGGGTATAACCGTTTCCAGCTGGAACAGTTTCACTCCAGTCATGATTTCAGCCACAGACCATGTAGCTTTCTCCCTCCTCTTCTAGGTGAATAAATACTTGTCATCGTGCACTGAACACCGGCCAAAAATGATGCAACAGTGAACACAAGTGATTCTTCTGAGCTAATGGGTTGAAAGCCTGTAATTCTTAGGACATGTTTTTAGGCAAGAGCAACATAGGACTGGACTACTTCACCTGAAAATCTTAGAATAAAATTTCACCTTTAGAAGGTTGGTAGGTAAGAGCAAAGCTCCCCAGCAAAGGGCTGGCCCCTGATGAGCTACATCTGATCCTCCTGGTTGTTGTCACACAGCTCGAGCCAATACCAACATCGGTAGGAGCGAAGAGAGGCAGCCCTGCATTTCAAGCTGTCAGTCAGAACTTCCAACCTCACTGCAGAAGCAACTGTGCCTTGTTATTGTCAAAGTTGATTTTGAGCACTCAAAAATATTTTCACATGCTCTAAGACAAGCTTTATCTGAGATGTGAGAAGTTTAGCACTTGCAAATTTTTTTTTAAATCCCATTTAGCACAAACATGGTATTATTGAGACAAAAAAAAATCAAGAGAGTGCCTGAAACACGTCTCATCTGCAGAACTTGACATTTTTGTAAAACACCTAAAGGAACCTCAGATGACTGGGTTTTTTGTAATAGCAGATGCATCCGAAATCCTCCACGACACTTATTCAAGCAGAACAGGGAGATTGTAATGAAAATTCAAGATTGTACCCATGTGGTTAAATTTCTTCATGGTTCAGTTACAGGACTATGGGCTGATGTCATCTAGGTGTGAAATCACCCCAGCAGTCAGTCTGACATTTACTAGGGTACCAAGGACACGATGTACTTCAGAGCCCTGGATTACCATGCCAATTCATCCTCACTATTAAAAATCCAAGTGCAGGGAAGTGGCATCCCTAACAAACTAAATGCCTGCCTTATTGACCCTTTGCTTTCACCCATCCTAGCTGGGAAGCAAGAGCCTGCCTCCCTCAGTACAGCAGAGGAGCTACAAACACAGAGCACAGCTCTGAAACAACAAATAATTGTCAAAAGCAGCCCAGAAAATGTGGCAGAGTCTGTCACGTCCCCCCTCACCACCCCCACTTCTTGTTATTTGGAAAAGCAGCTCCCCTGTCAAAATACCAGAGATTTTGTCTGAGAAGAGGCAACATCTCAGCAGCCTCTGTTTTCTACGTCATTTGTCACAGCCCTAAAAATAATAAAACCAACAGTCAATTCAGGCAGGTGAACATCCGACTGTAGCTTTTAAAGTCAGTCACTGCAACGCCCATCACCTCAGATGGCTTATGCTGAAAGGTGGATTACCACAAATATGCTGCTACTTCTGCAACACCCAATTATTTTAAGACATCCTTCCCACATGCGGCAAGCTGAGTTTGAAAGGCAACACTAAAGCACTCTGGTTACTCCAATCCATCTGGCCAACGACAGATACTCCCATTGGGTTAAAATTTTGGACACTCCCATAAGGTTAGTATTTGATTTAGTCACCTTAGTCCCCACAGCTAAAGCCTGAACCCTAAGCCAGGAAGAACCTGATGGTACAGTTTCCCTTTCCCTCCTGACTGTGTTTACACTGAGCTTTTTAGGTGAGACTTCCTACCATCACATACTGTCCCCTACAGCCAATGACGAGAGCTGTGACAAGGATCAGTGAGCAACAGACTGCGATCCAAGTATCCAGACAGGATGAACCCATCCTTGGTGCTGGCTGAAGCGTTAGTGACTCCTGTACTGCACATCTACTCTAGGAAACTTGAAATGAAAATTGTCCAGGGATCGAGGACTACCTGGAGTTCCTGTTCTAGGAGATAGCGACTTGAGGCGAGTCTTCATCCCTTCTCAGAAAGACCCATAACCAGAACAGTTTTTTCATCAAAATTCTCTACTTGCCATCACAAACAGACTTAAGAGTCACTTGGGGCATGTCAGGAGCACCAGACAGGTATTGGTGTACTGGCAGGTATCAGTAAAGACAGTTGGGATTGCCAGGGCCTAAGAGCCACCTGTGGTGACATCAGGCATAAAAGGAGGACAGAGTGCTCCTTTTGGGCTGTAATATATAATCATAGGTAAATAAAGTAAAGTATGTATGGTCAGCCAGCAGGGTGGGACATGGAGCTAGACAGTTTCTTTTTAGTACTTCTGCATTACCTAATGACATTGTTATTCAATCCAATAGTTGCCAGCAAAACAGAACAATTTAGAAAGCAATTAATTTCCCAATGCCAATTTTTGCAAAGCTCATTTCAAAACTCACATTGCTGCAACTTCAAAATCCAAAAGCACTTACTGTTCATTGCGCTGAAGAAAGGCCGCCACAAACAGCACCTATTTGGATTGAACAAAACTACTACAGACACACTGCTCATTTCCTTATTGAAACTTGTCAGCTAGAGTTGACTCAAATCTATTCAGATAAAACCACTGGAAGCCCTTTTTCCGCCCTCTTCTCCTGCTGCCCCAGGCTCCTCACCCAGCTGCACGTGCAAAGCAGTACGAGTCAGCAGTGCTTGCTATACTGTGGAGAAAAAAAAAAAAAGAATCAAGAGCTGCATGCAGTGTTGCAATTTTCCTGTGGAAACAGACTAAGGAACCTTCACCCTGATTTTACCTGACCTCTGAGACACAAGGGCTCGCAGGCATACGGAGAACACTTTGACAGGCAACAATACACAGAGCTGCACTGGATAAAATATTTACATTTCCTGTTTCATCACTGGATCATACCTGCAATGATGCATAATCAGGCCTTCTCCTGAGGCCCCCACCCCTGAACTGGCCATACCAGCAAAGCTTAGCAGATCAGCAACAGTAGAAAAAAAGATGCTTGGACACATTTCAAGATGTCTACATTTGGGCTTTTTTTCTCTCTTCTATAAAGACAGAAAGAGGAAATGCAAAGGAAAATACAGCTGAAGCAACCTGCCGGGCTCCCAGCTGGAGCACTGCTGGGGCTGAGATGCAATGGCTATTTTAAGATAGGGGAAGGCTCACAACATTCAGATGTCAACATTTAGCAGTGGACAGTATTTCAAATATTTATGCAGCCATGTTCCTTTCTGAGAAATTGCAAACATCAGGACTTTTTACACCAGAACTGCTGTACAGAAGGGGAAGTGTGATCAAGAAGGGGCTGAACACTTCCTTCATTCATCCAAGTCAGGACACCGAGCTTTGGGGATCAAACACTGGCACATTCAGGAGAGGGGATTGCTACTGTAATTTATGAACAAAACAGTATATTCCAGGACCTAAAATAAATGACAGACAAGACCAGAGATAGCAATGCTTTATTTGTACATTTCAGCAACAGGAGAAATAATTGAAGATGAAATTATCTGCTTTGTTGTAAAGTATAAAAACATTTAATTATAAATATTTAGCTAAAAAAGCGTGATTTATAAAATATAATCTGTGAAGATATATATACACAGTTTAATTGTTTAGCAATTCTTTCACCTGACATTAAAGAGTAGAGGTTTTTCTATTTATTATTCCACGCTCACAGTTTAGTGCTCACAGCTTAAGAAGCAAAACAGACAAGTGAAAAGACGACTGGTGAGTTTCATTCTGGAAAGAAAAATAAAATAAAATGCACAAACTGGGGCAATAGCAGAGGCAGAATTTGAGCAAATCCATGTTTCAAGAGAGGTCTCTGAAGGAACTCAGCTCCCCCGCCATGACCTAGAGCGCATATATCCAGCCAAGCAGTGGGCTTTTTAACATTTGTGGGCAAGGTTCCTTGTGTTTGCAAAAGAAAAGGGCTAATATAGTGCAAGTCCTCCGAATTCAGGTCAGCCAAATGTGCTCACCTCGCTGCCCTTCCCATCTTGAGCAAGGATTGCTCAGTATGCTGGGCTGGTGTTACCTGTCTCTAATGAAATCAAACAATGTCAACTTAATGATTCAGGATACAAGCAAATTTCCAAATAGAAAACCCCTATGTGCCATCTGATTGCATTGTCCAGCTGGCAATATCCCTTAAAAACAGACACAGCTGCCTACAGCTGGAAAATACAGTGAAGCCATACAGTACACTAAACATGATGGAATGTGAAAGAAGATACATGGTCAGGCAACTCAGTTTTCTATTCCTTGTTTAAGAGAGAGCCAGCTTCCTCCCTTTGAAGTCTTGGGAAATCTCACCCAGGTTTATTACTATGGCACTTCAGAGAAGAAAAACTGGGAAGACTCTCCAACATGCTGGGTGGCAGAAAATGCTACAGGAAATTACAATTAATTTGATCCATGTCCCTAGTAACTATCTTTCTCTCTTCACAGTGTTTTCACAGTGCCTGTGGCATGGAGCTTTGAGGATGAAGAAAAGGGATAGTCAAGGATACATGACAACACCCAACAGCAGTACAAACGTACAGGAAGTCAAGCTGTACTTTGTACACTGATTTACACAAGACCTCACTACTTGCCTGTAAGCAAGGAATGACTTAAGAAGTTAAGAGGAAAAGGATGTCTAGGAAAGAAGGAAAGAG
>NW_009259754.1:2063-15507 GCF_000687185.1 Egretta garzetta | reverse complement strand
AGAAGGAGAGAGTGAAGTCTGCAAACGTGACACTTGTCAGTGCTCACCGTGATTTGCTACCTGCTGTTTCTGCTTCAGGGCGATGTGCTCCTGACAGTTCAAAGCAAACAGCACATGCACAGCTCTTACGATTCACATTGTTATGAATGCATAGTAACTGCAAGAGTTGTGCCCTTAAATTCAGGAGGATCTTCAGAAGAGGAAGGCTAGCAAAGCTGTAATGAGTTTTAAGCAGGATCCAGGCAGTTCTCTCCAGGTAGAGCCCTGATCTGGGAAACGTACCAGGTCATGTGCAATCTCAGAGTGCGTATTGGCTGGTTGGTTACTGGGTAAATGCAGATTTTAACTCCCTGAAAGCCGCTCGGCGGTGTTTCCTTTCCTCCTCTTCCCTCTTCCGCTCATCCTGCTCAGCTTTTATCTCTGCTTCAAACTTACTGGCTGAAGAGAGGGCTTGAACCTTTACAAGAGAGAAAATAAAAGAGCATCAAGCCTTGCATCAGAGGGAGAGCCAGAGCCTGAACTACTCCCAGATGAGCAACACAGAACTGTTTGCCGCACCTCTCAGTACCTGCTGGGAAGCTCTGTAAGGATGGGTCAAGTATTAATTACACTGCAATGCTTGGGTATTTACACCCAATACCTGTTAGCTCGCTTGACTTTAACATCAATAAAAGAAAGGTCATTTACTAATATGTGACCAAAACAATGCCGTCAGCACTGGGTCACATACATTCTTTCTGTAAGCAGGCAGCATAGCATAACTTGTGAGTATACAGTGGGAAAAACTACTGCAGAAAACCGTTCTGAATCACAGCCAAATCTGAGAACATCATACTACACCACAGATAATCTGCAGATCAAAGAGGCATTGTTTATTTGCTGGCTATTTTTCCAGCTTTCATCTCAGTACATCTGCTGTGCAATAGCTGTGCTATGCTCTTGGGAAAAAACTTATATAAACAAGCAGGATTATTTTCTCTCCAAGAAAGCTTTCAAAAAGGGTGCTTTGTCAGCTTCAAATGGTGCAAAGCTCTTTCTGCCAACCCCAGGACCCTGCAGAACAATTTTGATTCAAAAGGTTACAGAAAGCTGCTTGAAAAAGATGCCTGAAATCCTATACTTGAAAATACTCCATTCACCACTGAACTCCAAGTGTTCAGGTTAAGGGAGGTTTTGCAAAATGGGAAACGCAATCCCACTAGTTTCCAGGACACTTCTGTCTTTAAAAGCCGTCAGCCAGCTAGCCCCATAGAGCTCCCAGCCACAGGGATGCAGGTCAGCCAGTCAGCTCTACCAGGGTAAGACCCACAGCAGAGACAGTGAATTAAGTCATTCTAGTGTTGACTAATCTGCAGAGGGAGGCCGTAGCTGGAGTCCAACATAAAGTTTGAAGGGAAAAGCTATGGCAGAGGTTTTAGGAGGGGGGCATGAAATACACACCCTTTTAGCTAGGGAGAAATCTGACAGTATCATCTATTGAAAAGCAAGCAAGGTCAGTGTTTCAATTAAGGCCCACGTACAGAGCTTTTTCATGTTCCTCTGTGCCGCACCATACCTTAGCTTCAAAGAAGTTCTTGGCTCCTTTGACTCCCTCAATGGAGACATCTATCTCCGAGAGCTTCGCAAGAGTCAACAGGCCGCTGTCCTCCTCAAGTTCCCCAGCTGCAGCTTTATGGAAAAGCAGCAGGAACTGGCAAGACAGAGAGGAAACATTCAAGTTCTTCACTGAGGCTCAAACAACTTAAAATGCAAACAGTGCAGACATTTACCTGGAGGGGGCTGTAATTCACATTTTTGAGGAAAGGAAACCAGGTCTATATAAATGAAGTGGCACCATGCAACTTTTGCTCCAGTACCCTGGCTCTGGTACACAGCCCTGTTGGACTAAGAGGTAGAAATCTCATAGGAAGAAGGTTTTCTGGAGAGCAGAGTCCTGGTAAAGCACAGCTCCTACTGAGCGTTTGCTGCTACATGACCAGAGGGAGGAGGCCACCTCTCCACCTGCCTAGTACAACCATATGGTGGGCTCAGATACATCCCTGTATGTCCCCACACCCTAATGGTGCATTCCCGTGCTCCCCACCAGCTTCCCCAGTGCTCTGGGGGCTCAGATCACATCCCATGACAACAAAAGCAGGGCAAAGACAGCCCTGGCTCACAGCTGAGCCCCAGGCTCCCTGGACCAAGACACCAGTGCATTCCTGTTGAGAGAACAACAGCCCAGTTGTGTGCACTTGAAAGGAATCTGGGGACTGCCTGGCTGCTACCAACCCTGCCTTCTGTCCTTTCCAAGCTCTATGGTTCACACAGTATGGGAGGGGAAAACAAAATAAAGGTCAAATGCACGAGGAGAACAGAACATAAATAAGTTCAACTGGTCCCTTGTCTAAGGCATGGGAAAAGTGACTTAAATCAACCCTTGGAGCTATGCCTCAGCCCGTTTCAGGGAACCCCAGCTGGTTTCGCCAAGGTGAGCAAAGCCTATGTATTCCTGTTGTGTGCATTAAATAACATATAGGAGAGCTTCTCCAAGACCTATCAGAGGTCAGGTCAGAGGCATGCCCTTGTGACAGAGCAACTTGAACAAGTGTCCACAGAGCAACTGGTTTTGAAACCTTTGTCTTGCACTGGAGCATAGACATTTAACAAATCCAGGGTCACTACAGCAGAGTGCATGTTGGCAAGTGAATTGCAAAAGGAAACAAACAAAAGAGCCAGATTGCCCTCCAGGAAAGCATACATTTTTACTGAAGGCAAAAGACCTGCCTGCTTAAAAACAAAGACCTCTACACCACCTTCAACCAGCTAACTGAACTCCAGGTTAAGATGGGGGTGCTCTATGCATAATTTGAGAGGTCCTGTAACTCCCTGCTGTTCTTGGCCACCCCAGGAAGTGTCTCAGAGACAGGGACATGTCACTCAGGTACAAAAGGAACACAAGCAACAAAGCTTCACCACTGCACCACTTCAGTCCCAGGCAGAGGGCTGCAAATACCACATAGGGTTGCCCTGAAATCCATTTGCACGGGAACATCAAATATCTCTTAAGTGCTGTGTTCCTCAGGCTGCTTGGAACTTTGCTCCTTCCTACAGAGAGCCCAAGCTGTCCCGGAGGAGGGCAGCAGAGTCCCAGCATTGCACTGAGCCAGCCCCTAATGCACTCCCCTGCTTCAAGTTGCTCACAGAAGCTGGTGGAAATGCAAGAGTTAGGGAAGGCCTCCCATGGGGAAGGGTGTGGAGATGACGACAGCGCTGGCTGCTCTCTCGCAGAGGCAGTGTCACCAGGCATGGCTTCATGCAACGGCCTCATAACCAGTGTGTGCTCAGCACAGAGCAGCCAGAAAGCAGGCTGTGCTTGGGGAGGGAACACATAAGAAATTTAATGATGCTCTGCTGAATGGGCAGAACATCCTGCTCAGAAAGAAATCAAATCCTCCGAAAGATACCCCCTCCCTCTACTCAGATCCACTAGGCTTGGGCTAGTTACTCTCCTCCTCCACCACGAGGCACTGAGAGCTGGCAGCCAGGCTGGCATTAGTCATAGTTCCTTCTCACCATTTCTGCTCCACCCTGTGAGTCCCACTTCCTGGCATCGGAAAAGGGCAGCAGAGGCAGCACAATCCTGAGGCCTGGTACAGCTGTCGCCTGAGGAGGGACTGGAAACACCCAGTCATGAGTACAAGTGTGCATGAATCATCCTGAAACTAGGGGATGGGGCAACAATCCTCCCATGGAGTATCAGCTGCCGTGGCCAGGAAGCTGAGCTCAAGGAAGCCAGGAACTGAGCCACCAGCTGGGGCAGATGCAGCATAATGTCAGCCCTGAGGACCCAGCAAGGCAGACCACGGGGCATCATGCTGGTTTCCACATGAGCTCAGGAGCAACCCTTCCTCATGCAAGCACACCAGCCTGCAGCCCACCTCACCAGTTTCTTGCCCTCAAGGTGTCAGTCCCAACTAACTAGAGAACACCAGGAATCTGCGTTCAGTTTCCCAATGAGGTCCCATTCCCAGCCCATCTCACACCCTTGCTGGGCCCAGGACACATAACATGCAGATAAGCTTCAGGGAAATGTCAACTGAGAAGCAAAAGTGAATAATGTTGGTACTTCTTAAAACCCTGCTCTCAAGGAGGACATGACACACACTTTCCACCCCACTAACCACATACAAGATGTATCTGCTCTCACATCCTTCATGATCCAAGACCTACCTAGAGTGCCAGGTCTCAGAGCGATGCTGCAGTTACGCAGCCCCACCGGGCACTGTGCTGGCCTCAGGGATGCAAGGGAAGGTACAGGACTGACTGGCAACCACAGCCTTGCAGCAGCTTGCCAGAAAAACAATGCCACCCAAGGCTGTGGTATGCACTAACCCTGCTAACAAACATGATGTGGGTCAGCATTTAAGCTGGTGCACACATGGGGGACAGTGGGTGGATTTTTGTGGGTTCTAAATAGCAACTACAATTAGACATTATTATTATTTTAGCAATTAACTCTGTTTTCCTGTGGTAATGACAGAACTAGACAGTCAACAGTGGGGTTTTTTCCCCCCATCGTATGTAATCTTTTTAAGCCTAAATTTCTTTGCTTGAGTCACAAAGGGACTCTTTTGCAGTTACTTGTTGATGTATTGATGGATGCTCAAAGGTCAACGGTAGAAGGCAGCTTTCCTAACAGGGCCAGCAGTTCAACAGTCAGAGCCACACAAGCCTGCTTTCCAGGCGACAGTTTACATGGGGAGGATGTGACAGTATTCAAAGCAGCAACAAAAAGGGACCTATTGCACGGTCCCTACCAATTCCCTGGCCAGGCCACAAGAAGCATGTCTTCAGGCAGGCACGTCAGGACTCTATATATTCTCCAGAGAGGTAGAGCCCTCCAGTGCTCGAGTTACCCCCTGCTGAGTTCAGACACTCATTAAACCAGGGTTTCTCCTTGTTATCAGAGTGCCCCGAGTCAGCTTCGTCACCCACCACATGCTTGCTCATCACCACAAACGGGAAGCAGAGTGGGGCAGGGCTGCAGGATGGTTCAGGCCTCCTCACCCACCGGGAAACCCTCCTCCCTGCCAGTCCTCTGCTGGAACACAGCAGCTGGACACAACGCATCTGCAACAAGGCAAGAAGCGTCCTGCTCCTCTCTACCATGGGAAGCTTTGGGTACACGCCAAAGCTGCTGTGTAATTTGTCCCCAGAGCTCTGCCAGTGATGCTCCTTCATTCCAACCCATGTGCCACTCAAGCTTGCATTTTCTTGACCATTGTTTTGCATCTGGCAAGAAGCTATGAAACAGCACCAGCTGCCACACACTGCCTGCCAAGGATTGTCAGCACAGGCAGCCCGTGTCAGCTGACAGCGGCCATGCAGGGGGCTGTGCTCCAAACAGGTGGCAGCAGAAGAGGAGCTGCTCTGCCACTTGTGCCATACCACTGGTGCCAGGACACCACGGCATCTTCCAGAAGATAAAGGCACTTCTCTTTCACAGGAGAGAGCCCCTGCAGACAGCCCAGAGGCTGTCCCCAGCTCTTCGAGCAGGGTGAAGGGTGGCCCAGGGGGCAAGCAGAGAGAGCTCCTCCAGCCCACACAGTGATTTGGCAATCACAGTCTGACCTGGGCCCAAGGGCACAGAGCTCTTCCTGCTCTGCTGGATTCTTTGCTACTCCAGGTTCACCTCTGACTGGGCACATCTCCTTCCCTGCCCAGAAGAGCTACCAGCTTAGGGCTTTGCTTTTGCTTAGGCTCTCACTTCCCAGATTTGCTTGTCTTTACCCCTTTCTATGGGCCAGGCCCTGTAACCCAATGGTCCTTGGTCTCTGTCTTTTACTGCTGCCCTCTTGCAGCAAAAGAAATGTAACAGAACCCTTAGGGGAAGAATACAGGGGGAGATGGTGTGACAAGCCAGCACAGAGAGATGGTGCAGCAGCTCTGCGAGCTGCCAGTCACCCCTCACACCCCAACCAGTCCAGCTGGTCACGGACCCTGGCTGCTCATCCTCCCTCCGAGGCATTGCCAAAGGTCCCAGCACTTCCAAGATGGAGAACTTTATGTCCTGAGCTGTGGATAGCTCTGCACCTCATTTCCACAACCAAACCCCCACCCTGCAAGAAGCATGGGGTGAGAGTACATACACCCTTTGCAGAGAGAAAGGAGCTTGGCTGCTCAGGGCCCATTGCAGGTGTCCCCTGGGGTAGGAGGAAGCAGGACAGCAGCACAGCCCTCACAACCGATGCAGGACACAAGCAGCGCTGGCCCTCCTGCTCTCTAAGGGGCTGTTGGTTAATTCAGAAAGCCACAGTGTGACATATGCTTCTGACTGAGACAGCATCAAAGCCTGGGGAGGAGATGATGCAACAGCAGGTTTTGATATTTGCACTCCCCCTTCCTGCTTGAGTTTAGGACCCCTGAGTGCATGCAGGTCACTGCTCAAATTCCTTCTCTTCCTCCACCCAGCAGCAGATCCTGGCCTGCCCACACTTCAGTACCGAAATGCTGCATCACCACATTTATTCCGTGCTGCAGGGAGGTGACCACCCCTCACAAAGCTTGCTGCAGCTGGTCACTGTGTAATGCAGAGAAGGACCCAATACAAACTGAAAGAGGAAACCTCCTGCACCCCGTGAGACCAGCTGCTCCAAGCAGAGCCCTTCCTGAAATGAGGCCTGAGCCACTGTATTGCAGCAGCCCAGCAATGAGACTTTGTGACTGAAGTGACATGCCACCCCCAGCTACAGCAGGAAGCAATGTCAGCACTCCTAGGCAGCTGCAGCAGGGCTCAAATGTGCAGAGAGGTTGGAGACCTTTGACATCAGGTACCATTATTGCCACGTGGAGATGGATGCTGACAGTGGTCCACACCTCGAGTTCCCCAAGGCATGGGGAAGCTCACCTGTTTCTCCACTGCACCCCTCAGCTGGAGAAACATGTACGGGACAGTGCTACCTACAGCTGAGGTACAGGGCCTGGCCACCTCCTCCCTCCACCCTGCAGCCACATCCCTGTCTGCTCCCACAGCCATCCTCACCTCACGGAAGCTGAGCTTCCCATCAAAGTCTTCATCCACCTCCTTGATCATATTCTTCAGCCCCAGGTGGGTCTGTGGGGCTCCCAGCTTTTCCATCATCAGCTTCAGCTCCATGAGGTCAATGTACCCATCCCGTCCTGAGTCGTACCTGCAGGGTGCAAAGGGCAGGTGGGTCACCCTCATCACCCCCCATCATCTTCCCAGAAGAGGAACCGTGCAAATGGATAAAGTCACAGGGTGTTTCAAAGCTTGGGGGAGAGGGGAAGCTGCACAACACAGCCAGTGCTGAGATATATTAAGCTCGGGGAAGTAGTGGGCAGCTTTCAGAGCTGTCTCAGAGAAGTGCTCAGGGGAGCTCAGACCAAACCACCCACACAGAAAGAGCATGGAGGAACTAAGCTTATCTCAGTGGGATTTCCATCTCACTCACTTGTGTGTCCAGCACAAATGTTACTTATACAGTTTATACCATGCACCAGCACAGTGCGGCAAAGGCATGCCAGAGCCAGGTGCTGCCAGGTCTCCTGCTCATTTAGAGGAGAAACAGGGAGCAGAGACCAACCAAGACCTCCCAGCAGAAAGCAGCTATCTTTCTTTGTAAGCAAAACACACCCCCTCTAGCTGTTAAGATCTTTCTCAAATAGTTTTGTACTACACAAGCACCATGCTTCAGGGCAGCTGTTTATTCAGTGTCCCCAGGCAGAGCAGAAAGGCAGTCCTGGGGGAGCACAGCAATCCTAGCTGGTGCTGATGGCTGCACCAGGGGGCCAGGCTGGCAGAGGAAACTAGTGCCCACCTCTAGGAGCAAGACTGGAGTGCAACCACACTCCCAATGGAGCACAAAGGAGGACAAGGACTCTCTGCAGGAGGAGAGAGCACCTGTGCAAGGGGCAGAGTGCTTTAGGGATGGGGAGGCAGTGATCTGCCATGCTCAGCCTGGAAACGTGCACCGATTCCTCCCCTGACATCCGCTGTGGGTACACGTAAAGCATCCCGCCCACACAGTAACCAGTGCTTCACACCCACCACTGCCATCACTGGGTTTCAAAGTCCAAAGGCTAGAGGGACAGGCACTCTGCTATCAGACAGCCCATCAACAGCCGTCCGTCATCCTGGTCCTGCCATCGGGAGCTGGTCAAATCCTCCCACCCACCCTCTTTCATTAACTGTTAGCTCTTTTCCAAAGAAGTGAGGGCTATAGCCGTCCCAGACCCAGACCTGCACAGTTGTGGTTACCCTGGAACAAAGCCCTTTCCAGCTGAGAAACCTCACAGCCGCAGAGGAAGCTGTGGCAGAGGAAGGCACAGACAAAGCTGCTGGCCCTGAGCTGCCCACAGGCATGGGCAGCACAAGGCAGGGCTGCAGCCAAAAGAGCTCTGCCCCTGCCTTCACAGGCATGGGCACAGGGTGCTTTTCCCCAAAACTGAGGCAGCCTCCACAGCTTCCCAGAGTCCCACCACCTCTACAACCATCTTTTATATTCTCTGTGCCTCTGTTTTCTAGAGTCCCAAGCCCAAGAGCCCCCAAATGACAGAGACACGGCCACCAGGCTGGCGTGCAGCCCCTGCTACCAATCTGCCTGCACGCTCTGCACCCAGCAAACCCACCAGGCCAGACAGCTTTCTGGAAAAGTAGGAAAGAAACCTCCGTCAGAGCAGAAACCAGGTCACAGACCCGAGACATCACAGTGACAAAAGGCAGCGGGTTCATCACAGCAAGGAAGGCGTCAGTTAATTAAGGCACATGTTCACAACATTACCCAGCCCAGCTCCGAGACACACTCTCAAGACCTCACAGAAGCATAGTAAGTGCAATATTTAATTGTCAATTTGTTTTTCCCTTAAGTTTGGGAGAAAGGGTGTGGAGCCATTCCTCTGGAGTGAGGCAGTTGGAGAGGTAGTACCTTTGATCAGATAAAGCAACAAAGTATATAATGGCAGAGAGAACTTGGGATTGGGGCGGGGGGGAGGTTGGCCCCAGCAACTCACACTGCCCTTTGGCTGGGTGCAAAAGCAAGATGACACTGAGTTCTCCACCAACGGTTGCCCATCCAGGGTCAGGACACTGCCTGGACCCTCTCAGAAGCATTGGGTAATGGAGATAAAGGCAGAAGGAATGCACAAGCCCAGCCCACACCTCCCATGCTCATCTCACCCTTCTGCTAGAGACGCTACCTACAGGCAAACACCAGCCCTCAAAGCCTGCCCTGGCACTGAGCCCGGGGACAATCCCTGCAGAGAGGCAGCACAAAGCCAGGATTGTGAGAAATGGGGTCTTGCCAGCAGCAGGGCCTCGGTGGCAGAGCAGCACACTGTACCAGCCTCACAATGGGTATTGAGCGCACCGGGCCAGGGTACAGCTGACATAGAGATGCATCCTGAAATCAGGTTACCAGTCCCCTGCAAGCTGGGCACAGCTAGACAGAGGGACACTGAAGCCCCCAGACACTCAGTGCTAACCCCACAAACAGCAGCACCCTGCAAACTGCTGCATTCCCTCCCCACCCCCCTTGCCTCCTAAAACGGCATGAGTATTTTAGGACCTGGGTACAGCCACTTGGCTGCCACGGAGCAGCACAGACAGACTATTTAGGGAGAGTTGTATTTATAGGGCATGAGAGACAGTGCAATTCATTCCCCACTGCCCCCACACACACGCACAGGCACTCAGTGCAACAGGGCATGGCACGGGCTGCACCTTGTTGGTCAGCCAATGCTCCCAGCACACCTCAGTCCTACCAAAAATCCCACTGTCTACCTTTTGGGAGCTCCCCAAACTCTACTATCTGATTTTTGGGAATTCCTTTTCAGGCCAGGGCTCCAGCCAGCCCCCAATACTGCTCACACCCACTTTGCTGCCTGCAGAGCGGCCCTGTCCCAGTGACAGCCACTGGTCAGCCCTCACATGCAGAGCTGGAGGAGGGCACCAGGACAAGTTTGGTCCCTAAACACATCCCAGGGAGCTGTCCCATCCTGTACTCCAGGAGTGGCACAGTACAAGTACACAGCACTCTGGTTCCTTGCCAGCCCTCCCATCACCCACTGTCCTGCTGTGACACCGGAACTCTGCTTCCTTTGGGCTCAAAGCTCCTGAGGCCATGAGCCAAGCTTCATCCTGGTGACACGCAGGCATTATGGACAGACAGGCTCTCGCGCCAACGGGCAAAGACATCTCATGTTGCAGGCAGGCAACTCCAGCAGCAAGTCAGTGCCACAGCCATGGCAGGGCCCCCCCTGCGACAGCTGGGATACCATAGGCAGCTACAAGCACCATGGCCGGAGCAATAAGGCTTCGCAGTGCCGCCACAGCGTTCCTGGCAGCAGATGAGACACAGGCAGCGGCTGCCAAAATCTGCTGTAACAAGGATGCGCCCAGATTCCCACGCTGGCTTGCTTCCACATGGGCTGCAGAAGTGCTGGGGGAGGAAAGCAGGAACAGAAACTGGGGGGGAAAGGAGGGAATACTCACTGAACAGACTTGCTTAAGAGCAAGAAGTGTGTTATGCACAATTACTGCCCAAGTACAATCATTGTACTGGTGTTACACAGCATAGCTGGGGGGTTACACCGCAGAAGAAAGAGGGATCAGGAAGGGAAGGGAAAGGAGATGCTGAGGACCGCATCACCTGTACCAACTCTGCAGCTCATCCCAGCTGCCTGAAAAGACACCAAGGGGGGGAAAAAAAAAAAAAAAAAAAAAAAAAAGATAGTTGAATAAGAAATCCCAAATCCTGAAGGATCAAAGAGCAGTTTCTAAACATTCAGGCTTCTTGAGAAAAGCTGGAAAGAAAACCTGCCCTCCCTGTACATGTTTGCTGTACCTGAGCTTACTCCACGTGCTACAGGCAACTGTACTTTGATCTGCAGTTCCTGCATGCTTCAATGGCCTAATACAGGCTTTCAAATAAAGCAGCCGGAGTAATGGTGCTAAAGTACTAATAATCTCTTAAATATTTCAAAATCCTTTCTAAGTAGTACTTCATTCCCTCTGAGCATTGCGTTTCACCTTAACAGAGAGGGAAGTGCTGATCTCTTTTCCCCAGTATCCAGTGATAGGATGTGTGGGAATGGTTCAAAGCTGCAACAGGGGAGGATCAGAGAGGACATAAGGAAGCATTTCTTTACCAAGAGGATGGTCAGACACTAGAACAGGCAGTGTTTAAGGGGCTTTTGGGCAATACCCTTAACATGCTTTAACTTTTTGGTCAGCCCTGAAGTGGTCAGGCAGTTGGACTAAATGATGGTTATAGGTCCTGTTGCCAAGAGCTGTGGAAACAATTTCACCATACCGGGGTGGGGAGAAGAACAGGCTCCTTGGCCGCATGCAGCTCTGTCCTCCCCAGCCCAGGCAGCAGGAGCTCTCCTGCTTTTGGAGGGACATGAGGGTGAGATGAAAGCCTCCTCCAGCAAGATGTCCTCTGAGATGCTGGGCAACACCCTGAGGCACCAAAGCCTGCATGACCTCCCTGACCACTGGGACTCGAGACAGCTGGTCACAGACCAGAGACAGCCAGTCACACCAGGAGCACAGCAGCCCTGGAGTGAGCAGGTCTGCTGCAGCACATCAGACACGTCCCTCAGTATAACAGCACCCAGCAAAGGACTCCCAAGTGGCTCCTTGAGGACAAGGAGACATCACAGCCTCTCCCACCAGCCAGGCACAAGGCACTTCCAAAACGTGTAGGCAACACATGAAATTCTGTAAATACAAAAGCAATAGCAAGGCTGGAATTTCTCCACTCCCTTGCACCCCACAGATGAAGCTGGTGGCTGTTTTCCTCCCCCATATACCCTTTGGAAAGGTCACTCCCGCCAGGCACAGCCTCACAGCTCCTGAGGGTTCGCTCACAAGACTTGGGGAAGGGAGGTTATCATGGTTACCACAGTCCTCACACATTGTCAGAATAGGCAGCTAATTAGGTCACATTAAAATTAGCCTGAGCTGCAGACTTCCTGGTCCCTCTGCCAAAAAAAATACCCACCCTGAAAGCTGCCTGCACCCAACAGTCCCCACATGCTCCTGCACAGCCCCAGCACCCCCAGCAGATATCTGCACCCCACCTTTGGGGGAATTGGGCCGAAATGGGGGGATGCTGCCAAGAGGAGGAAGTGAGCCCAACTGTGGCAGCAGGAGCAAGGAGCATCATTTGTGCTTTAGAAGGATGCTCCCAGCACAGCTGGCAGTACACAGCGCCTGGATGGAGCATTGATTTGATGAAGTCCCATATTCAGATGAGCCCTTTGCTTCTACCCTGGCACAGGGCGGTCACAGCCATCAGCTGTACCGTGGGACACCCTGACAGACACCAGAGCAGCTGCTATCACCAGCAACTCCCTCTTCCTGACTGGAACACCCTGACCCAGCCCACACCATGCCCAGGTCCCACAGGCTCAAGTTTAGTCCAAATTACAGATTTACAAGTCCCACTAAACTGATAAAAAATAATTATGGATGGGAAGTCTCATACTGGAAAGCTGGCATCCCATGGCAGTGCGAAGATACATTCCTGTCTTTCAAAGGCTTACAATTTTACCATTAGTAAGAAAAACCCTGGGTTGTGGTGGCCAGGGCCAATAAGCCATACGGAGAATAAAAACCTTAATCACATTAACTCAAGCTCTGACTGGCAGGAATTAAGAGGAGTATTTCCTCTCCTCATGGAGCACGTGGTCTCGGCCAATACTTGAAACAGGTCGCTGGCAGCAGATGGAGCAAACAACCAGGTGCCTGTAACAGAGTGAAAACCAGGACGGGGTTTTCTGTCTGTCTGTCCAGGAGCACAGGAGAGCACTCAGCCTAGCTTCTTCCCCTTTTGCACAGCTGGCCGACGCTCAGCTGCGATAGTCCGTCCTCACAGGGCACACAATGTTATCCAGCTACATTGACCAGCTGATTAGCATTCAACTGCAAAGCCTAGGTTCTCCCACTTACAAGGCCAGCGTTTAATGAGCTCATTGTTGAAAAATTCGGCTGCAATTCAGCTCTTCCACTTTTTATTTCCCGAACCACTGTTGTTCCTTTCCTTACCCCGGTTGAGGCAGTGCCGCTGCCTGCTCCGGGCCCTCACCCGCAGCGTTTCGGCCCCGCAGCTGCCAGCAGTTGTCCTCCTGCCCCCACACCACCACGCCTCAGCCCTCTGCGGGCGCAGCCCGAGCGCGAAACCGCGGAGAAATGCGAACATCTCGCCAAGAGCAGGCAGCCTCTCTCCAGACGTGCCCCCGGGGAAAAGCGCTGGGAGGGCTCTGCGGAGGGAAGGCAGAGCCCCGAATCCAACGGCAGAGCCCGCGGCTCCGGGACAGGCAAGCCCGCAGCCCGCTCCTGTCCCCGGTGCCTCCCCCCGCGCCGCGAACCCCCGCTCCCGCCCCACTCACAGGCGGAACATGCGCTCCATGTCCTTGATCTGCCGGCGGGCGCAACCCC
>NW_009259754.1:0-1671 GCF_000687185.1 Egretta garzetta | reverse complement strand
CCAGGCTGATCCCCTCACGTGCACGCTCTCCCACAGAGGAATCACCCCCACTCGAGTACACGCACACAGGCTATCTCCCCACAGTTACCCACCTCCCCAGGAGGGAACCCCCCCCGCTCAAGTACAGCCCCATGGTCGTCCTCCCACGCACCTCCTCACGGGCAGGTCCCCACAGGGAGCGCCCTGCGCCCCACACCAGGGTGCTACGCTGCCCCCGGGGCGCAGAGGCCATGTGCCTCCCAGCACCCCTGCCTGCACAGCTCCGCTCCGTGGGGTGAGACGAGCCCCCAAGCCCGATCGGGAGCCCCCGCGGCCAAGGAGAGCAGCCGGGCCCCGCCACCTCCCCAGGCGCCCCACAGCCCCACCCCACGCCTGCGGGGATGGCAGAAGCCAGGCCTGCTCCGTGCCGGGGCAGAGGGACCCCTTAAGCCCCGCCATGCACCTCCCCTCTCTTATCTCCTTGGGCTAAAATTAACCCAGGACAAAGCTCAGCTCAGCTGTGGGCTCCCCCTCCTTCTCCGGAGAGCATGGAAGACAGGCGGCCCCTTTCCACCACCCTGCTCCCCGTCCCGGAGCCAGTGCCGGGGCCACCCCTGCCGTCCCCTGGGCTCTGCAGGGCGCATGGGTGTGTATCCCTCCCGGGACCGTCCCTGGCCCAGCTGATAGGTGGCTGATGGTGTTCCCCGAGATGGGATTAGGGCTGGCATGGGGTGGTTTAGGGTGGCTGCTGATGGGATTTACCCACCGGGGAGGAGGGGGAGAGGAAAGCACGGGCTCAGACACGCCGCCTGCATACGGTTCCTGCGTGCCCAAGCCTGTGTGTCATGGTGAACCTGTCCCAGCAGCTGTTATGTGGCTGTTTCACATCTCCAGGCGGGTGGGAAGCAAGCTCTCTAACACTACCTTGATGTGGTGACCAACAGCTGACCCTCTTGGGCAAGCTCATTCCCACCAAACCTCCTCAGAAAATGACTGCTGAGGCTGTTTGCAGCAATCCTGCCTGATACCTACTGCCTGGGCAGCTCAAGGCTGCACCAACGAGGGTCAGGATGGCTGCAAGGTGACCACTGCCTGTGCGACCCGAAAGGCCACTGTTGGGTGTTTCACACCAGGACTGCCTGAAAACGCGGCTGCTAATTGGAAGGGATGGCGGGTGCTGTGCCCACACTGCTTTGTCCTCAGACAGGGCTAAGTCTGTGGTGGATAGTGTCTTCTTTCACCTGAGGACACGGGGAGGAGAGCTGGGAGCTGCTGCCAGGTCCCTGGACACTCTGGACACTCATGATGCCAGCTTGTGGAGCTGACTAGAATCCAGAGACCTGAGTAGAAGAAGGGTGAAATCAGCACCAGAAAAGCCAGGTTGCCATGCTGGGAAAAAAATTCTAGGGTATGATGTGGCTGGTAATTACAAAAAACCAAAGAAATACTCATAGGCTGGAAAAAAAGAAACGCATGAGAAAGACAGCACAGGAACCACGAGGAGCACTTTATGAGTATCTTTCAGGGGATACTGAAGACTATGTATGAAAAAACGGTATAAGTATACAGACAATATTCAGGTGTATTTTGCAGTCTAAAGACCTGAAGAATACCAATTGAAAATGAGTACAGAAGGGTGGAAATGCAATGTCAAAGACAGAACAGGGCTGTTGGGGAGGCAGGGGGTGCCTA
>NW_009259753.1:0-577 GCF_000687185.1 Egretta garzetta | reverse complement strand
TACAGACCAGTGTGGGCCACTACAGACCAGTACAGGCCAGTAGGGGCCAGTACCAGTATGGACCAGTACAGACCAGTACAAACCAGTAGGGGCAAGTATCACTATGGACCAGTACCAGTATGGGCCAGTACAGACCAGTAGGTGCCAGTATGGACCAGTACCAGTATGGACCAGTACAGACCAGTACGGGCCAGTACGGGCCACTATAGACCAGGTACGGAGCAGTCGGGGCCAGTACGGGCCACTATAGACCAGTATGGGCCAGTACCAGTAGGGGCCAGTACAGACCAGTACAGACCAGTATGGGTCAGTACCAGTAGGGGCCAGTACAGACCAGTACCAGTATAAACCAGTACAGACCAGTAGGGGCCAGTATGGGCGAATACAGACTAGTACGGGCCAGTATAGCCCAGTACCAGTATGGACCAGTACAGGCCAGTATAAACCAGTACAGACCAGTATGGGGCAGTGTGAACCAGTACAGACCAGTATGGGCCAGCAGGCACCAGTATGAGCCAGTGCGGACCAGTACACACCAGTATGGGCCACTACAGCCCAGTACGGACCAGTAACCCCC
>NW_009259752.1:0-858 GCF_000687185.1 Egretta garzetta | reverse complement strand
AAAATGACCCGAGGGCTGGAGCCCCTCTCCTATAAGGCCAGGCTGGGAGCATTGGGCTTGTTCAGCCTGGAGAAGAGAAGGCTGCGGGGAGACCTGATTGCGGCCTTTCAGTACCTAAAGGGGGCCCATAGGAAAGATGGGGACAATCTTTTTAGTAGGGCCAGCTGAGACAGGACAAGGGGTGATGGCTTCAAACTAAACCAGGGTAGGTTTAGACTGGATATAAGGAAGAAATTCTTTACAATGAGGGTGGTAAAACACTGGAACAGGTTGCCCAGAGAGGTGGTGGAGGCCCCATCCCTGGAAACATTCAAGACCAGGTTGGACGGGGCTCTGAGCAGCCTGATCTGGTTAGCGGTGTCCCTGCTCCCTGCAGGGCGGTTGGACTAGATGAGCTCTAGGGGTCCCTTCCAACCCAAATCATTCTATGATTCTATGATTCTATGATTCTATGATTCTATGATTTCTTCCATGAGGAAAGGCTGGGGAAGCTCAGAAAGTGTGGGTTGGATGAGTAGACAGCGATGTGGATTGGTAACTGGCTGAATGGCAGAGCTCAGAGGGTTCATCGGTGGCTAAAAGAGAGCTCCATGCCTTCTTAGCCCCAGGTGTAAAGACCCAAGATGAAATGCCTAAATTCCCTGAACAGAACACATCCTCCCAGCTTGGAGAATTTAGGTCTCGTCTTGTCACCTTCCTTCTATCATGTCTATTGATGGGAGGAAAAAAGTGATCCTCATGGCCAACTATTTTTCTAACAGGAGCAATGGCACTGCAGGAAAAAAGTGTCTCTCCCCAGATGAAGGAGGGAACATCAGGGATGACCAGCCTGTGTCACAGCAGGTTCCCCTGGAGACC
>NW_009259751.1:0-370 GCF_000687185.1 Egretta garzetta | reverse complement strand
GGACCACCCAGAGACCCTATGGGACCTCTCTGATCCCCTCCAAGACCCTCAGGGACTCCTCAGAGACCCCCAAGACCCTCCCTGGGACCTCTCAACCCCCCTCAAGACCCTTCTTGGGACCCCCACAATCCCCACAACCCCCCCAAGAACCCCCTAGAAGTCCCCAAGGACCACCCAGAAGCCCACAAGAACCACCCAAAGACCTCCTGGGGTCTCTCCAATTCCCCTCAAGACCCCCCAGGGACCCCCAAGACCTTTCCTGAGAACCCCCAGAAGTCCCCAGGGACCACCCAGAGACCCTATGGGACCTCTCTGATCCCCTCCAAGACCCTCAGGGACTCCTCAGACCCCCAAGACCCTCCCTGGGACC
>NW_009259750.1:0-300 GCF_000687185.1 Egretta garzetta | reverse complement strand
AAGGGTCCCCAAATGTCCCCAAGGGTCCCCAAAGGCCCTTGAGGGTCCCCAATGTCCCCAAGGCCCCTGACACCCCCCATGCTCTGCCAAATGTCCCTGATTGTCCCCAAATGTCCCCAATGTCCTGGTGGTCCCCAATGTCCCCAACACGCCTGGTGTCCCCAAGGGTCCCCAATGTCCTGGTGGTCCCCAATGTCCCCAAAGGTCCCCAACCCCCCCGGTGTCCCCAAAGGTCCCCAATTGTCCCCAAAGGTCCCTGATGCCCCCAAAGCTCCCTGAGGGTCCCCAAATGTCCCCAAT
>NW_009259749.1:0-1252 GCF_000687185.1 Egretta garzetta | reverse complement strand
GGTCACCCCTTGTCACCCCCAACCCCTCCTGGGGACCCCGGCTCACCTTCATCTTGAAGGCCTTCTTGCCCCCCTTCATGGCGTTGTCATCGAAGGAGAACTCGTTCTCGCGGATGATGGCCCGGCTGTCCTTGTCCCCGGTGTAGGTGACAACGTAGAAGGCGGGGGCCCACATCTGGAACTCCCGCTCCCAGTTGATGATGGTGGAGAGCGGGGCGCTGACGAGGAACGGGCCCTTGGTGTGGCCCTGGGGGACAGCGCGTCACACGGGGACACGGGGACGGGGCCCTTGGGGGACGTGGGGACAGTGTGACACAGGGGGATGGGGGGGGGCAACATGGGACAGGGTCCTTGGGGGACATGGGGACAGTGTGACACAGGGGGACGGTGTCAGACAGGGTCCTTGGAGGAGATGGGGACAGTGTGGGACAGGGTGCTGGGGGACATGGGGACACCAGGGGCCAGGTGGGTGACACCAGGGACCGAGTGGGTGATGCCAGGGCCAGGCAAGTGACACCAGGGACCAGGTGGGTGACACTGGAGGCCAGGCGGGTGACACCAGGGGCTAAGGTGGAGATACCAAGGCCAGGTGGGTGACACCAGGGCCAGGTGAGTGACGCCAGGGGACAAGCAAGTGACACTGGAAGCCAGGTGGGTGACACCAGGGGCTGGGGTGGAGATACCAAGGCCAGGTGGGTGACACCAGGGACTGGGCAGGTGACACCAGGGGCTGAGGTGGAGACACCAGGGCCAAGTGAGTGACACTGGAGGCCAGGCAGGTGACACCAGGGCCAAGTGGGTGACACTGGAGGCCAAGTAGGAAACCCCAGGGCCAAGTGGGTGACACCAGGGGCCAGGGGGACAACACCGGGGGCCAAGTAGGAAACCCCAGGGCCAGGCAGGTGATACCAGGGGCCAAGTGGGTGACACCAAGGGCCAGACGGGTGACACTGGGCCAAGCAGGAAACCCCAGGGCCAAGTGGGTGACGCCAGGGGCCAACTGGGTGACGCCAGGGCCAGGAAGGTGATACCAGGGTCCCAGTGGGTGACACCAGGGGCCAGACGGGTGACACCTGGGGCTAAGGTGGAGACACCAGGGCCAAGTAGGAAACCCCAGGGCCAGGTGGGTGACACCAGGGGCCAAGTGGGTGACACCAGAGACCAGGCAGGTGACGCCAGGGCCAAGTGAGTGACACCAGGGGCTAAGGTAGAGACCCCAGGGCCAGGTGGGTGACACCTGGGGCCAGGCGGG
>NW_009259748.1:0-604 GCF_000687185.1 Egretta garzetta | reverse complement strand
TGGCGGGGAAAAAGCCACGGGGAGTGAGGAGATCGTTCCTTGCTGTCAGAAGCTGATGAAGTCAAAACAGGCCCAGAAGAGTTTCATTGGTCCAGTTTTTATTCAAATTAAAGGGGAACTACACCGTGATTTTCTTTTATTATATAAATACGCCAGTGAAGAACATTTCTGGAGTCGTTCATCACACCAGACAAGAGAGCTGTCAAGAGAATTACTTAGCAAAGCCCTTGGTCCTTCACGCTCATGCAAAAAATCTTTAATTTAAAAAAACGCGCTTAAACAGTCAACCGGCTCATTACGTTGTACTGTCAGCTACTGACCCAGCAAAGTCTGCTTTTCAAAACCAAAGGATTTTACACCCAGGTAAATTATTTCACAATCGTCCATTTTTCTCAAAGGGTTTTTTATACATAAAATATACAAATTAAAATTCTCGATATTTATTTATTGTCACAGTAGAGGAAAATAATTTAGAAACCCATAAACAGAGATAAGGGCAGAGGCAAAAAGTCAAGCTGCTCCTTTCCAGCCTGTCATGTCCAACACACCCCCAAACGCCGCAGCTTGGAGCAACAACTGACGCCCCTGTGAACGTCATCAGGGG
>NW_009259747.1:0-3540 GCF_000687185.1 Egretta garzetta | reverse complement strand
CTAGTACTAAATCCAAACCACAGCACTATACCATGGACTGGTGTGAACTAGGGAAAGCCATGAAGATTGTGGAGCCTGCGTGGGGTGGCTGGGCTGGTGGAGTCCGTGTCTGAGGCACGGAGTGGTGGGGGTGTGAGGGTGCTGCACTGTGTCAGAGCTGGTGGTGGGGTCTGATATAAGCTGGGATGGACCACACCACGTTGGAGCTAGATGTGGGGGGAATAACATGACTGATGAACTGCACCATGTCAGAGCCATGTGGAGGGATGGATTGACAGGATG
The DNA here is from genome assembly GCF_000687185.1 of Egretta garzetta. NCBI lineage: Eukaryota > Metazoa > Chordata > Aves > Pelecaniformes > Ardeidae > Egretta > Egretta garzetta. The sequence goes on along the minus strand of NW_009259747.1, from coordinate 3,258 downwards.
GAGGGGATGTGGAAGGCCCTCACTGCATCAGAGCTGTAGAGGCCTAGGGTTTGTGGGACTTTTGAAGGGTGTCCAAAGGATGGTGAGGCTCAGAAAGAGCTTTGGGTCCTGGCCCCTTTGGTGTGGGAGAAATTGCCAGGTGTCTTTAATTTCAGAGCTGAGCTCGGGCAAGGGATTTTGGTGATTTTTGCTGGTGGTGGTGACTTTTGCTGTTCTCACTGTTGCTGCCTGGTGACCCAAATTCTGTACTGCAGCTCTTGAGCCATGCATGTGTGGTGGTGTGATTTTTGCTGTGCTGTCTTCTGGAGACCAAAATGTGGTACTACAGCTTGGGACCCATGCATGCATGATGGATTAATAGTTGTCCACGCTGCCGGTCTACAGCAACAGCAGGAGATCCAGCTATGCCTGCCGGTTTATGCCACCATTCCTGTTGCTGACTCCTGGTAAGGAAACACCACTGCCCCTCCACATGGTGCTGTTGGTGTGTTCTTGGCATGCAAAGTGTGATACTGTGGTGCTGGTATTGCACAGGAGTTCAGCAGTGCTGCTGCCTCCTCTGCTGCTGCATGCTGGTGTGCCAGGTACAACTCCCGGTGGTGGGTGGGGCCAGGACCATTGGTGAGGCAATCAAGCCCCTTCAGTGGGTGCAAAGGTGTCTCCTGCCTTCTGGCCACCCAGGGCTGGTGGGACAGGGAGCTTCACTTGCTGTGGCGGGCTCCCGTACTTCTGGAGGCAAGCCTGGTCAGGGCAGCCTCAGGGAGTTAGCCAAGAGCTAGCAGAAGGGAAGAGGGGAAGGAGGTAGACACCCCCTAGGCACAGATGCTCCTCAACTCGCCAGAGCTCCCCCTGAGACTCCATGGGCCCATTCACCCCTTGCAGCTTCCCCCAGCTCCAGCACTTCCCCTGCAGCCTGTCCCATAGCCCCAGATCACCCACAAACCCTCTTGTGAAGGCTGGAAGCTGGCCCTCGAATGCACTGGTGCTCTTAGCATGCAGCGTGGCGAAAGAGCAACATCTCCAGAACACCCTGTGGAAGAAGGGGATCCAGCCTGGGGTGATCTATGGTAATAACAATTGCTGCTGCTGCTTTCCATCTTCCAGAGCCTGTTCTGCGGATGCAGTTGCCCATTCCTCCCCTGGGGATGCTGTTGACTGCACTTGCCTCAGGCTTTTGTGGCTTATAAGGCGGAGCACTTACTGACTGTGAGCAGGAGCTGTCACAGCTGAAGCTGGAGTGGCAAAAGAAAGAGAAAGAAGCAGAAATCAAAGGCCATCTGGCCGACAGCTGCCTCCCACTGCAGGCAAGATAGAGTCTGCCTCTCTTCAGAGTTCAAAGCAGGCCAGGCTGCCAATGTGCACCACAGGGTCTGTATGTGTAACCCAAAGCATGGTGTGGCTGCATAGTGTGTGAGCAGGGCCACGTATCTAGGAAGCTTAATCTCATAAGAGCTGTGGGACACCCCTGTATTCTTTTAGGTGGAGGGCAGCCAAGTGCCAAAAGTTACAGAGGAGGAAGGGAGGAGAGAAGGAGAACAAAGTATCTGAACTGTCAAACTCTCCCAGCAGCGCTGAGTGAGAGCTGCAGTGAGTTCTGGGCCCTTGGTTCCCTGTTGACCCTCTTGTGTGTCCAAGGCCCTCCCTGTCCCAAGCCTGGCCTCCTGTCATTTGCATGCTGCATTTTTTTCTTCCCTGCACCTCTCCTCTCTGTTCTTGTGTACTGCTCCCTCTCCCACTTTGTTTTCATCCTCCATCTCTGTCCTGCACCCATTGCTGTATTTTTTTTCTCCATTCCTCTGCCCTTCTCCTCATCCCTTCCTTTCTTTCTGCATCCCTCTATGCTGCTCCCAGTCCCTTCAATCCCTCTGCCTCCCTTTCTCTTGGTTGTTTCCTTGCATTCCTCGTTGTGTTGCCACCCCCCTGTCCTGCTCCCCATCACTAATTTTCCTTTCCCATTTCTATGAACTGCTTTCAGTTCCTGTTCTTTCCTCTGTCTTCACATTTCTGTCATTCTCTCTGTTACTCTCACTTGCTGGCTATCCCAGTGTCCTGTTCCCCATCCCTCGCTTTTTTTCTCTGTCCCATATTCCTGCTCCCTGCCCCACACTTCTTTCCTGTATCCCTTTATCTTGTCCTTCCATCTCCATCTCACCCCCCTGCCTCTGGCATGCTGCAGGAATATATACTGGGAGACAGCACTAACTGTGCTGCATTAGGGCCAAGCTAGGATGATATAGATAGACAGGACGGAAAATATTGAAGGATAGCACTCCATCACAGCTGTAAAGTCCCAGTGTTTGTGGGGCTTTGGCAGGGTGTTGAAAGGAGGGGGAGGCCCAGAAAGAGCTTTGGGTCCTGGCCCCTTTGGTTTGGGAGAAATCGCCAGAGCTCAGCTTGGCTGAGGTTGACTTGGAATGTTGGGACTTGAAGAGGGCAAAAGAAGGGCAGAGCCCCAGGGTTTGTGGAGATTTTGAAGGGCCTCCAAAGGAGGTGGACTGGAAACTGGCTGAATGGAGGGGCTCAGAGGGTTCTGATGATAAGTGGTGCAGAGTCTAGTTGGAGACCAATAGCTAGTGGAGTTCCCCGGGGCTCAGTACTCGGCCTGGTCTTGTTCAATTTATTCATCAATTACCTGGATGAAGGGACAGAGTGTACCATCAGCAACTTTGCTGATGACACAAAACTGGGAGGAGTGGCTGATACACAAGTACGCTGTGCTGCCGTTCAGGGGACCTGGACATGCTGGAGAGTTGGGTGGAGAGGAATCTGATAAAGTTCGACAAGGGCAAGTGTCGAGTGCTGCACCTGAGGAGGTTGAACCCCATGTACCAGTAGAGGCTGGAGGCTGACCTGCTGTACAGGGGACCTGGGAGTCCTGGTGAATGACAAGCTGACCCTGAGCCAGCAGTGTCCCCTCCTTGCCAAGAAGTGCATTAAGAGGAGTGTGGCCAGCAGGTCAAAGGAGGTTATCCTCCAACTCTACTCTGCCCTGGTGAGAGACCACATAGAGTACAGTGTCCAGTTCTGAACATCCCGGTTCAAGAAAGATGAACTCCTAGAGAGAGTTCAGAGGAGAGCAGAAAGGATGATAAGGGGACTGGAGCATCTTCCATATGAGGAAAGGCTGAGAGATTTGGGCTAGTTTGGCCTGCAGAAGAGAAGACCGAGAGAGTATTTTTATTACACTATATGGAGCGGAAATGCCTATTCCTGGACCATATAAAGATGGTTTTTGAAATGATGAAGAAAAGGAAAAAA
>NW_009259746.1:11588-13241 GCF_000687185.1 Egretta garzetta | reverse complement strand
GGGCTGTTTTCTCTTGCATACTCTCACTTCTCTTCTCTCTCTGGTTACTGAGATGCAGTAAATATGTTAAATATGTTATCACAGAGGTGCTTGCACTGTCACTGATTGGCTTGGCCTTGGCCAGTGGTGGACACAGGGAAAACTTCTAGCAGCTTCTCACAGAAGCCACCCCTGTAGCCCTCCCATGCTGTAGCCCTCCCCACATGCATGGGAACAGAGGTGCGTTTTCCCTGGACTTGACAGACACCACTTTGAGAAATCAGCTTGAAATGGGAGGAAATTTACCTTTGGAGAAGGTCATGTCTTTGAGTTGAAGTGCTCTTGGATTTCCACTGCACTTGCCTCTTAGTATCTCTCTTCACAGCTGGTTCTTCCTTGAAGGACTGTGCCAGAAGCACTTCTTGCTGCCCAAGAAATTATATGATATTGGGAAGGTTTGGGGGAAGATGGGAAATGGAGACATTAAAACTGAGTTCTCTGAATGAATGAGGGAAGGGACGAAGGAGGATGATGAGGTTAGGGAGCCTTAAACAGATTTGAGAGAGCTGAGGCTATAGGTTGCATAGGTGGGGCCTGCACAAATGCTGAGGGAGCTGGCTGATGGCACTGCGAGGCCACTCTGGGAGGGACTGGGTGAGGTTCCTAAAGAGTGGAAGGGAGCAAATGCCACCCCTAACTTCAAGAAGGGCAAGAGGAAGATGCAGGTAACTTCAGACCAGGCAGCCTCACCACAGTGCCTGGGAAGGTGCTGGAGAAAACCCTCCTGGAAACCTCTTCCAAACAGAAGAAGGACAAAAAGGTGACAAGCTGGCAAAGGACAGGGTGGATAAGGGAGCAGTGAGGGGGATCACTTAGTGAGGTGGAAACTGTCTGAACAGACGGGCTGTATTGGGTTTACATGGCAAGGTTTTGGCAGTGAAAGTGGGGAGGGGAGGGTGGCAGGGGTGAGAAGAGAACAGGGACTGCCCTGTGCCAGACCAACAGCCAGGTCCGGCTGGCCCTGTGATGGACCAATGGCAGGCCAAAGCTGATCCTGTCAGGAATGCTGGTGGCACCTGTGGAAAGCACAAAAGCACCATTGGTCTCTAACAGTGAGGGTAAAAAGCTGTGTGAACAGCAAGGTCAGAGAAAAAAAGGAAGGGGAGTAGGTTCTCCAGGCACTACACAAGATGTGACCCTGCAACCTGTGGAGAGGAACATGGTGGAGCAGGTATTTCCCTGCACCCTGTGGAGAGGGCCACACCAAAGCAGAAATCCCCACTGAAGCCCAGGGAAGACCCCATGGGGGAGCAGCTGGATTTTTCCTGAAGGAACCCTTGCCCACGGAGAAGCCCACACTGGAGCAGGTTTATCCTGAAGGGCTACAGCCCATGAAGGGGACCCGTCCTGGAGCAGGGGAACAGTGTAAAGAGGCAGGAGTGTAACTAGGGTGATGGAATCAGCCAGCCATGGATGCTGCTATACTTCTTGTACAGCTCTCTTCAACTGGACAATAAGTCTGGGAACATTGAGTATACGAATCAGTGTATTCTTTGATCTGTCTTTTAGTCTTTAGGTAATCATTAATGCAAATGAAACAATAGACATTGTGTTTCTGTCAGAAGAGGATGATGGAGTGTGATTTCGTGCAGTAGACTGAGAAAACTGGCCAGG
>NW_009259746.1:5424-11562 GCF_000687185.1 Egretta garzetta | reverse complement strand
AAAGGTAATTCCGGCAGGGGGAGATCATGACCACCAACTCACTGACCACCTACCCAAATGATACCACCTACTCCAAAGAGAACAATGGAAAAGGACAACTGAGTCTGCACAATAATTTACATGTGAAACGAGTAAATTTGCAACAATCACCAAAGAGAGTAATATTGAATATGTATTAATAGAATGAATATGTATATATTTGATCTATATAAATCATGTGGAACAGGAGTAAGGTATGCACGTTAGGTGGAATGATCCCCCGTGCATCTAGTGCCATGAATAAAGAATGTCTGCCTTTTAACACTATGTTGGTGTTACAAGGTTTATTCTTCCTGATTTCCGTAACAGTTTTGGTGACCCAGATGGGACACTGCTTGTGAATCTCCACATATCTGCGGGATTACGGGACCTCCAGCTGGCACCGAGGGATTCTCAGGGAGAACCTCTGATCCCCAGACCAAAGAATTCTGAGCAAGTCCCCTGGAAAGGTAATAAGGCATTCTTATAAGGGGGTAACAGAGGGGTTGGAGTCTCCTCTTGAAACACGGGTTCAAGTCCCACAGCCTGCTTATAAGACATGGTGAAAGCTACGCAGAGTTGGACTGGGAGGTGCCTCGACAGGGTTAGAGTCCACACAGGTAATGCCTGTCTGTCAGATGAGGTGAAAGCCTCGCAGGATTGGGCTAGGGTCCCGGGCAAGGAGGTTGGAATTTCAAAGGGAGCTTCAACAGGGGTTGGAGTCCGTCCAACTAGTGCCTGTGATAAGTCCACGATCACACTCACTAGTCTTTTTACAAAATGGTAATGTTTCCAAGCAAGAAACCTAGCCCACAAAGAACACCTTTGGGGTGTATTTTGAAACATTGGAAAGATCTGGGAGGTGATCCTCTGACTTTGAAACAATCAATTGAATATTGCAATCATTGGTGGCCTATGTATACATTGGAAAGTGAGCGGAAATGGCCAGAAAATGGGACATGGCAATATAATACCATCTTGAAATTAGTGTTATTTTGTAAAAGGGAAGATAAATGAGATGAAGTGGTATATGTAGATTTGTTCTTTACACTGTGGAATCATCCAGAATGGTAGAAATGGTGTGGGATATATCCACAAAAATCTATGGCAATGGTTTTGAAAGGAGAAAAATATGGTGAGAACTTGAAGAAGTGTTGCTCTACTTGTGACATTGATGAATATTGCTTGAAAAATGGAACAGAGAAAGTGTATGTTGAATTAATGGTTGTGCCTTGACAGAGATGGGGAAGGGGTCAAGAGGTTCCAAATGTGGAGGGTGATAATCCTTCTGCTTCTCCTATGGAAGGGGAAGCAGAGGGATTTAGCCCAATTTCAGGAAGAACACGGAGAAGGAGAAAAGAGGCGGGACCAGCTCCTCTCCAAGCCCCACTCCGAGAAGCAGTGCGGAATGATGGTCCAGTGGTGGCAAAAGTTCCTTTCTCAATTACTGATTTAAGATCATGGAAAGACACTGCAGGTACCTATCAGGAGGATCCTGAAAGAGTAGCCAAAGTAATTGAAACAATAATTAGAACTCAAGATTGTGACTGGAATGATTTACAAGTGATATTGGATACTTTGCTTAAAGCCATTAACGTTTAAATTGGGAAAACAGTGGGTAACTCACCAACTTTTGTGTGTGCCTGAATGTCTGTTGCCTTTGTTAGCACGATATCTATTAAGCAAATTAAATGCACAAATAACTTTTAAAGATGGAGAAATTAAGTTATTAATACCAGAATAAAAAGATGTGGAGGCAAGAGTGTTTATGTTACAGGATTCCTCCAGAGAGGAACCGATCCCAGAAGAAGTGGAAAATGCAGTAATTCCTTTGGTTTGGGCGGGGAGAGTTCTGGGACAATCTAAATTGGCAGAACCAGTAAAAGTGGCTTTAAAACCTGGAGCTAAGACGGTAAGACAAAGACAATATCCTGTTAAGTGGGAGGCTTGAAAGGATTAGAGGAGTTAATTACAAAATTTTTAGAATATGGGGTTTTGGTAGAATGTGAATCAGAATATAATATTCCTATATTGCCAGTAAGGAAATCTGGAGGTAAGGAATATCGACTAGTTGCTTTTGAATGGGAAAGCCCCACCACAGGATGAAAGACACAACTGACATGGACAGTGCTTCCACAAGGTTTTAAAAATAGCCCTACGATATCTGGGAATCAACTGGCAAAAGAATTAAGAGATATGGAAAAAAAAACCAGAACCAAGAGAGAGGCATATTGTTACAGTATGTGGATGACATTCTGATAGCAGCAGAAAGCAAATAAAAATGTTTGAAATTACTATCCGTTTATTAAATTTCCTGGGCCAAGGAGGATATAACGTTTCCAGAAGCAAAGCCCAAATAGGAAAAGAATCAGTGATTTATGTGGGATTTGAGATATCTCAAGGATAAAGACAGCTCGGAAACAAGAAAAGAAGCCATTTGTCAAATTCCCAAACCTAGCAGCCCAAAGCAATTGAGAACTTTTCTGGGGATGATTGGATGGTGTTGACTTTGGATTTTGAACTATGGACTGTATGTGAAGCCCCTATATGAAGCTTCAAAAGAATATGAAGATCGGTATGATTTGGACACCTGAATGTAAGAAATCATTCAAAGAACTTAAAAGGGCATTGATGATGGCCCCTGCATTGGGTTTACCTGATCTGACCAAAGCTTTTGAGCTTTTTGTACATGAAAGGCAACATCTAGCCCTTGGAGCACTGGCACAACAGTTGGGAACCTGGAAGGGGCCAGTGGGATACTTTTCCAAACAGCTTGATAACATGAGTAAAGGAAGGCCTGAGTGTTTGCGAGCTGTGGCAGCAACAGTATTGCTGATCCAAGAAGCTCAAAAATTGACCATGGGTCAAAAGATGGTGGTATATGTACCACACATGGTAATAATGGTTGGGCTTGGTGATCTTGGTGATCTTAAAGGTCTTTTCTAACCTTTTGCTTTATCTCTGTGGTAAAATGCACACCATTGGTGGAGTCCACGTAAATGATCCTTTTGACCTGACCAGACATGGTTGGTTTTTATGAGCTATGAACTTTTAGTGCAACATACCAAGGCTTTGTGGGGTTTGTTGGTTTATTTTGCTGTTGTTTTGCAATAACTCCAACTTTGTTTCATCTTCATTGCACTAACTCTGTTACAGAGATTGGGTATAAGCCAACTTTGGACAGGGATCTGCAAGAGGAGAATACATGTCGCTACACGTTTAAGTCAAAATGGTGGTACCTGAAGCCTGAACTCATTTAGACGAACAATGGAGACAGAATAAATGTGGAGGCCAAGACCAATGTAACCTGGAGTGAGAGGGACCATTTCACGGTGCAAAGCACCGTCACAGTGCCTTGTGATGATGTAGATGTGGTGTGTGTAGTCAAACTCATCAAATCCAAGATAAGCCGATCAGGTAGGTCATCTTTTAAGCGTGCTTTGTTGAGGGAATCAGACCACTCCATTATTGCTAGAAGAGCTGAAATTGGACAGGTCTTGGCACCTTTCCTGAAGGTCCAAGCATCCTGCAGAATCTAACCCTTCAGGAGAAATCCTTGAGATGGAGGTTTGGGTTGGCCTTATGGCGCCTTCAGAGGGGCACCATGAAAGAGTGACCCAGGATAGTGCTGAGAGGGATCTTCTCACTGCTCTGCCTCTTGGGGCTGATCCAGCCTTAGCTTAAAGGGCTCATACATTTCCTTCTTTTTTTTTACAGCCTGAACCCGAGTATCATTATCTCTGTAGGATCACTTCAGGTTTTTTTACCTTTTCACTTGAAGCAACAGGTTGTATCTGTTACGGTTTGGGAAGAGCTTCTTGTACACAGTCCCATCTGTTTTCATTTATTCCAGCAGTTTCACACACAGAAAGCTCATACGACTCTTTCAAGTGTGGAAATACTAAAAAAGCCAGATGGTTTTGATTAGAGATGAAACAACAGCAAAAGTGCAGGTGTTCTGTGCGATCTCTTCCATTGCATACTTGGAATTTCTGTCTTGTTTTTGAGGTGGTGGTGTTCAATTGCCTCTGTTACAGGTTCCATGAATGAAATTATTGTACCACAGTCAAGCACTTGTGCGTACAAGGGCAAAATAAGAGGGTCCTATGAAAACCCCAAAGTGATGTGCATTAATCACCAAGGAGAAGATCTATCTTCACTGGCCCAGACAAGCATTCTACTGGAGATGGATGATATTTTTGCAATAGAAACTCAGTTGAGGTGCCCTGTGGACAACCACCACCTTCTTTTGTGACCACTGACAGGAAACACCATCTACGTATCGCTCAGCAGTCAGGTATGCAGCAATTAAGACTTCTATCATGTACTTGGGCATTCTCTGAGCAAGCAAAGCCACTCTGGTTTCACTCAGATACTGCATCATCCTCCACTGATGAGAAGACTAATGCTGGGAATTATTTCACTCAGTTTCCCACGACACTCAGTAGTTGAATCCATTTGGGAGCATCACGAAAAATCGCAGCTGGCCCGTGCTGACTGAGGAGAGAGGCTAGGACGCAAAGTATAGAATTGCAAGAGTAAATCTTTTATTCACATGCATGAGGTATCCCAGCCAAACTGGGGAACCCAAATGTAGTTTTACACATAGTCCTTATATCTTTCAAGCATTTGGTTACAACATGATAGCTACTTAACCCACGCACACTGTTTGCAGTCCAGGATCTCATCATCCATCTGCTGCTTCATTGATCTAGATGGTCATGGACTCAGTCTTGCTACGGTTGTTTGTCTACGACACCAGATAATGAGAGGGTTTTGCAGAGATGCTAGAGGGGCTGGAACGCCTGCATTATCTCAGGAGTCCAGAGCTAAGTGCACACTGTCATATTTCCCACCATGCATCTCTATTTTTTTTTTATGCCAGCAAAGAAGTTTTGCTGGCAGATGTTCAGACTGTCAGCTGCTAAGGTTTGTCCCAGACAGGAAAGCCTTTGGCATTATGCTATGAGAGGGTTATTCTACGTGAAAGGTGGTGTTGAGCAGCAGGACTAAGGGTCAGCTTTCCTCTGAAATTTCCTCTTTGTGAAAGCTTCCAAGGTCAACTTGTCGTAGACTATTTTCATTTTATCACTTAGAACAATATTGCTCACTTCAGAGATCACAGCCTCTTGAATAGAAATAGAGTCCAACTGCAAAGACTACAAATAATAAGAAACTTCCCAAGCAAAAAAAAACCAAAATCATACTTCCCAGTTTATCTCGAATCTGGTTTTGAGTGTGTATCTGTGACAGATTCTTTGACACAAGGCAGTGAAATTAAAACGCGACTCTCAGTGTCTCATTTCAGCTTTCTTCAAGACTTTTTTGTGTTCCTCATCATATTTATTTTTGACTAAAAGTGTTTTTCTGCCAACCATGTCCAAATCAGTGCAGGTTATGTGATCCATGGCAATTCTGTGTATGTGTGTGCTATACTGAAAGAAAACCGATGGCCCTTTTTAATTGCTTTTTCTCCATTTTTCAGAAAAGGGTAACTCATCCTGGAAGATCTACTTCCTCCTTCTATTGATTTTACTAGGTAAGCTATTTCACCATTGCCCAGTTCTTCTTGGATGTGAAGAACCATCCCCAGGGCCAGATGTGGGCTGCTGCTTGCTCTTCCTTTTTGAGGGGAGTCTTCCAATAGCTGCTGTGGAGTAACTATTTCTGGTGTCTTTGCCTTTCAGCATACTTTCAGGGGCAAAATGGTAAGTGTGGCTGTTTGGGGTTTGGAGTCCTTGCCTGCCCATTGTGCCAGCTCAGTAGTGAAGACTTGGTGTCCAGGCTGGTGGAGGCTTTGGCACAGGCATGAGCATGAGGGAAGGAGATGTGGAGGGAAGGGCACACTGTGGCTGATAGGGTGGAGAGCCTAGGTCCCTTACCAGCCCTGGGTCCTGGTAGGGACATGGGCGTTTGTGATTGCTGGCAAAAATCCCAGTCAGAGCCACGTGATGAGTAGCTCCAAGGAGTGTGAGCCATCCACCGTGCTAGAGGAGTTTTTCATCCTTCCCTGGGGTGGACAGTCCCTGAGTGGACTGGCTTGCAAGGACCCTGGGGGTCTTGCCCTGACTTGATGTCTTCTTCTTCTATGACCACGGTGACTTGGCAGTGCCCCATGTC
>NW_009259746.1:4849-5383 GCF_000687185.1 Egretta garzetta | reverse complement strand
GGGGGGTGTCTCCCAATAGCTGCTGTGGGGTTACTATTTTTGGTGTCTTTGCCTTTCAGCATACCTTCAGAGGCAAAATGGTAAGTGTGGAAGTTTAGGGTTTGGAGTCCTTGCCTGCCCATTGTGCCAGCTCAGTAGTGGAGACTTGATAGTGCAACAGTTGCCCTATTCCTGGGGTGCCTGTCCATTGTCTTAGCCCTGCATGCATTTTGCAGGGCTGGTGGCATGCTCTCGTGACTGGGGAGCCCTGTAGCTGACTGGCCTCCATTGTGAAGGCTCTGTGTCCTTGAGGCTGAGCCATGAGCAGATGTGGCCCAAGAGAGAGACTCCATCCCTGGGGAAAGGTAATAGCATCCCCTGAGAAGTAGAATACTGCCAGGCGGAATTCCCTGAGTGAGCCAGGAAGAAGGAACAAGGTGGTTGTGGTGGGGGTAGTCCAGCTTCTGGCTTGACAGGTGCTGGTCAAGGGGAGGCTGTAGGGAGCCATTACTGAATGCAGTTTGTCTCAACATTGCCATTTGACCACCACTTCCC
>NW_009259746.1:3224-4559 GCF_000687185.1 Egretta garzetta | reverse complement strand
CCCTTTCTAGCTCTCCTTTTCTTTCATCCCCTTCTTTTTTCCCTCTTTTTTCCTCAGTTCTTCCCCTTTGCCTTTCCCCATTCACCTCCTCTGTTACGTCCTCACATAGTTCCCTCCTCCCTCCACATCAAAAATAAAGTTGAAAGGTTGTACGACATTTGACCAGATTTAGTTTCTTAATCTCGTCCTTGGAATCGTATCCTCCATGACACTGCATCAAGACAGAGGTGCCGTGTCCCTCCGCGCCTGACATGCCAGTGAGGGCATGTGGCTGTGATGCTGATGGAGGTGGCAGCCCAACAGGCTGTGTGAACCAGGCAGGGGCATTGCCATGAGGCAGTGGGGAGTGGGTGGGATCACAGTGGGTTTCAAACAAGCATAGGGGCTGGATGCATCTGTGCCCAGAGCTGAGGAAGCCCCTGTCCTCACTGCTGTCAAGAGCACTTGCCTGGATAGCCCTGATCGCTCTCCCTTCTCCCTTCTCCTCATTTGAAGAGGAGCTGCAGTCCCAGAAGAGGGCAGACCATGATGCAGAGAAGGGTGAGTACAAGAAGCATGCTGCTGCCAGGGCTGAGTGCCCAGGGGAGACCTGTCTGGGGGCGGGTGGTTGCAAACATCAAGTCTGGGTCTCAGATGGCTCCAGTGAGGAGCCCTGCAGCTAGAAGTCCTCCCATTTTATGGCAAACCAGAGAGGCCTCTTTTGTAGAAATTCATCTTCCTTATTCCCTATCCCACCTCCGTGCCACCAGCACGATATCTTCTTTTCTCTCCTCAGGAAGTACTACCTACATTTCCGGACTGCTTAGAGTCTTTGCTGCTAAAAGACCAGGCATCCCAGTGGGCTTAGGCTCTGCTCTCTTTCAAGGGTGGCATGGGGCCTTTTGCTATGATTTCCAACTTACAGAGCAAGCATGTTACTACAGAAGAACACATAGTCCTTTTGGTCATCAGCATGGGCTGTGTCTTAGAACACTGGGGACCACCATGCCTTGACAAAGCCACTTAGTGCCTGCTTTTTTCTTTTTCATAGAATCATACAATGTTGTGGGTTGGAAGGGACCCCTAGAGGTCAACCAGTCCAATCCCCCTGCAGTGAGCAGGGACACTGCTAACTAGATCAGGTTGCTCAGAGCCCCATCCAACCTGGCCTGGAATGTTTCCAGGGATGGGACCTCCACTACCTCTCTGGGCAACCTGTTCCAGTGTTTCACCACCCTCATTGTAAAGAATTTCTTCCTTAGATCCAGTCTAAACCTCCCCTGGTTTAGTTTAAAACCATCACCCCTTGTCCTGACACAGCTGGCCCTACTAAAAAGATATTCCCCATCTTTCCTA
>NW_009259746.1:2379-2986 GCF_000687185.1 Egretta garzetta | reverse complement strand
ATCCCCCCCCTCGACCTGCTGACCACAGTTCTCCTGATGCAGCCCAGAGTACGGTTGGCCTTCTGGGCTGCCAGTGCACATTGCCAGCTCATGTCCAGCTTTTCATCCCCCAGCACCCCCAAGTCCCTCTTGGCAGGGCTGCTCTCCATCCTTTCTTCCCCCAGACTGTATTGATACTGGGGGCTACCCCGACCGGGGTGCATGACCTTGCACTTGGTGTTGTTGAACCTCATGAGGTTCACACAGGCCCACCTCTCCAGCCTGTCCAGGTCTCTCTGGATGACATCCCCTCCTTCTGGTGTGTCAACCGCACCACTCAGCTTGGTGTCATCCGCAAACTTGCTGAGGGTGCACTCAATCTCGCTGTCTAGGTCATTGACGAAAACATGAAACAGCACCGGTCCCAGTACGCACCCCTGAGGGGCACCACTCATCACCGGTCTCCACCCGGACATCGAGCCATTGACCACTACACTCTGGACGCGACCATCCAGCCAGTTCTTTATCCACCGAACAGTCCACCCATCAAATCCATAGCTGTCCAATTTAGAGAGAATGATGTTGTGGGGGACTGTGTCAAAGGCTTTGCAGAAGTCCAGATAGATGA
>NW_009259746.1:1960-2222 GCF_000687185.1 Egretta garzetta | reverse complement strand
CCTTTTTGAATATCATGTAGAGTGGCTTGATGACTACATCGACCAATTGCCTCAGGACTCTGGGATGCATCTCATCAGGCCCCATGGACTTATGTGCGTTCAGGTTCCTCAGGTGATCACAAACCTAATCTTCTCTTACAGCAGGAGGGATTTTACCCTCCCGGTCCCCCTCATTGAATTGGGAGGGGTGAGGAAAGAGGTTGCCAGTGAAGACTGAGGCAAAAATGTTGTTGAGCACCTCAGCCTTCTCCTCATCTGCTGT
>NW_009259746.1:1462-1847 GCF_000687185.1 Egretta garzetta | reverse complement strand
TTTAGCTCCAGCTGCTCCTTGGCCTTCCTGACCTCATCCCTACACAACCGGGCAGCATCCCTATACTCTTCGCAGGATGCCTGTCCCTGCTTCCACTGCCTGTGCAGTTCCCTCTTCCTCCTTAGTTTGACCAGCGTTTCTCGTCTCAGGCATGCTGGTCTCTTCCCTTCTTTTCCCAGTTTCTTACACCTGGGGATCCAGAGCTCTAGCACTCTGTGGAACACATCCTCAAAGATCTGCCAGCTGTGTTCTGTTCCCATGTCCCTGAGGACCGTTACCCAGAGAGTCCTTCTGACTATCTCCTTGAGGAGCTGGGATTTTGCTTTCACAAAGTTTAGGGTCCTGACTATACTCTTTGTTCTTCCCATTTCCCTCAGGAGCGTGA
>NW_009259746.1:0-1327 GCF_000687185.1 Egretta garzetta | reverse complement strand
GAAGTTGGCCTCAATGCATTTGAGGAATCTTCTGATTGCCTACAGTTTTCCAGCAGATCACAGAATCACAGAATTGTAAGTGTTGGAAGGGACCTCGGGAGATCATCTAGTCCAACTCTCCTGCTAAAGCAGGTTCTCCTAGAGCATGTTACACAGGACTACGTCCAGGCAGGCTTTAAATATCTCCAGAGAAGGAGACTCCACAACCCCCTTGGGCAGCCTGTTCCAGTGCTTGGTCACCCTCAAAGTAAAGAAGTTTTTCTTCATATTCAACTGGAACCTCTTATGTTTCAGTTTGTACCCATTGCCCCTTGTCCTGTCATTGGGCACCACTGAGAAAAGTCTGTCTCCATCCTCATGACATCCACCCTTAAGATATTTCTATGTGTTGATGAGCTACTCTCTCAGTCCTCTCTTCTTCAGGCTAAACAAGCCCAGCTCCCTGAGCCTTTCCTCATAGGGAAGATGCTCCAGTCCCTTTATCATCCTTGTTGTTCTCCTCTGAACTCTCTCTAGGAGTTCTTCATCTTTCTTGAACTGGGGAGCCCAGAACTGGACACAGTACTCCGGGTGGGGTCTCACCAGGGCAGAGTAGAGGGGGAGGAGAGCCCCTCTCCCCCTGGCTCTGCCTGCTTTCCACACTCCTCTTAATGCACCCCAGGATGCCATTGGCCTTCTTGGCAACAAGGGCACACTGCTGGCTCATAGTCAGCTTGTCATCCACCAGGACTTCCAGGTCCCTCTTGGCAGAGCTGCTTTCCAGCAGGTCAGTCTCCAGCCTGTACTGATGTTGTGATGGTTGAAGTCACCCAGTAGGATGAGAGCCTGTGAGTGCAAAGCCTCCTGGAGTTGGAGGAAGAATGCTTCGACAGTCAGCTCCCCTTGATCTAGTGGCCTGTAGTAGACACCAACGACTAGGTTCCAACGACTAGGTTCCCTTTGTTGCCTCTCTCTCTGATTCTTACCCATAAGCTTTCGACCTGCTCTTCTTTCAAATGTTCTTTCCTGGTGGTATAGAATAAACGCTTCCTCTTGAATGAGAGCTTTCATGAAAAATTATTGTCCTTTTCCTGATACTCTGTGGTTTGGCATCTTGTTGAGGAGGGGGGGTGAGAGAGCAGCTTGGCAGGCACCTGGCAGCCAGCCTAGGTCAACCCACCACACATGCGCAGATGGCTTTTGAATATTTCCAAGGACGGCAACTCCACAGCCTCTCTGGGCAACTTGTACCAGTCCTTGGTTGCCCTCACAGCAGAAAAGTGTTTCCTGCGGTTCCCTTCAGCCCATTTCATGAGGTTCCTGTCAGCCCATTTTTCCTGCCTATTCC
>NW_009259745.1:14774-15427 GCF_000687185.1 Egretta garzetta | reverse complement strand
GCCAGCCCTGCTCCAAGGCCCCAGCCGGGCGCCCTCCTCTTCCCGCTCCCTCCCTGCCCCTGCACAAAATAAACCTGGAACAGCTCGGCAAATCCGCGCCTTTTCCCTGTTAACCCTTTGCCCTGCCTCGCTGCGGACCCTCCGCTCCCATCCCCACCGGCAGACAGAGGGAGGCAGACCCCAGTTCTCACGGGGCACCCCAAATTCGGCCTTGCTCCCCATTTCTCTCCTCCTTTACCCATCAGCTGCAGCTCGGTGCTGGGCTGTGGGTGCCCTCCTGTTTCCCACTCCCTCAGTTTTTAGGGTCCACGAACAGCCTTGGGGTCCCCCTCGGGGTCTGATCGGGGGGTTACGGACAACCCACCACAGGCTGTAGCAAGGGGCAGGAGCCGGGCAAGCCCAAGGCACCACAGGGCAAGGAGCATCGCTCCGTGCCTCAGTTTCCCCATCTCCCCGAGGTGGGGATTTCCCGGTAGCTTTGGCACGGCGCTGTCGCGCTTTCCCAACCCCGCGGGGCTCACTCCGAGCTCGGGGCTGAGCCTCAAGCAGCCGAGCTGGGCAGGGTGCGGGGCAGGGCACCCGCAGGCTGCAATAAGGGCACGGCGAGTGGAGGGGACTCAGGCTCACGGCAGCGTCTCGCTGCCCACGTGGCA
>NW_009259745.1:12273-13668 GCF_000687185.1 Egretta garzetta | reverse complement strand
TTGTGCCCTGCCCCGCGGCGGGAGGAACCAAAAGCTCCAGGGTTTTTCCTGAAGCCATCAGGGTTTTAGGCGGATTGCTATCCCAGGCTCGGGAACAAGCCCTTCCCCGGCTCACGCACTGGTTTTGGGGCCGCGCCGGAGCTCAGCGGCCGTTTCAGCTCCTGGTTTTTCAAGCACCTGAGGCTCTGCCCTCCAGGAGGATCCGAGGCACCAAAACGCCATAAATATTCCCAAGCGTTTTCCAGAACCGGCCCCTTTTCACCAGGGGGTGAAGCTCTCATCCTGGCTCACGCTACGGGGCTGTTTCACAGCTCCAGCTCTGAAGCTCTACCAGAACACACCAGTACGGGCAGGTCGGTGACCAGTGCTCCCAGCGCTGGCACGAGGCTCTGAGAGTGCTGCCGTTACAGGTACAACGCAGACGACTCCTCTTTGCATCCGTCCCCCATCAAAACCTCCCCAACCTGCCCAAAAAAGCCTAAATCAGAGGTAACGGGCCTCGGTTCCCTTCTCCTTTTCCCACCGGCAGATCCAGAGGGCGCAGCCGGGGCGGCCGCCCAAGAACGGGCAGGGACCGTTGCGCAGCCGGAGCGGCCTTACCTCTCAGCCCGGGGAGGAAATCTCCGTGCTGGGCACATCCCAGTGGATGGCACCAGTCAGACCCGAGAGCACAAAGCCCCTGCACCCTTCAGGGAGTTTTTTTGAGCACCAAACAGCGGCCGTCTCCCTAATCCTGCCGGCTGCGCCATGCGCCAGGCGAAACAAAGGGTGCAACGGGTGGCAGCGAAGGTTGGGGCGAGGGGGTGAGGAATCCCAGCTTGCAAACATTGTTCTGGTAACAAAGACGCAGTGTTCGCTCCGGCCCAGCCCGGGATTTCTATCCACCAACACGAAATTCTCGGCTGCCGCCGCCAGACCGGGCCATACGGTGCTGCCCTGGAGCCCCCCCCCCAAACCTGGGGGGGCAGAAATCAACCCTCTCTCACCACGTCTGGGACCCCTGAGCCAAGGCATCGCTGTGCCACTGCCTTCTCCAGGGAAAAAGCACAAATCCATGCCTGACAGGCAGCCGCAGCATGATTTATTTACAGCGGTGAGGAGAAACCTTATACCCGTGGCTTGGGGCTGTCAGGAGAGCTGGTGGAGGTACCAGTCCCCCGGAGAACAGAGGAATGAAGCTGGCAAATCATAGAATCACAGAATGGTTTGGGTGGGAAGGGACCCCCAGAGGTCACCCAGCCCAACCCCCCTGCAGGAGCAGGGACACCTTGAACCACATCAGGTTGCTCACAGCCCCGGCCAACCTGGCCTGGAATGTTCCCAGGGATGGGGCCTCCCCCCCCTCTCTGGGCAACCCCTGCCAGGCTTTCACCACCCTCACTGGAAAGAATTTCT
>NW_009259745.1:11725-12090 GCF_000687185.1 Egretta garzetta | reverse complement strand
GGCCTCCTAGCAGAGGGGCTCCAGCCCTCGGAGCATTTTAGTAGCCCTCCTCTGGCCCCGCACAACCACCTCCACGTCCTCCTTGTGCTGAGGGCTCCCGAGCTGGACGCAGGGCTCCAGGGGAGGTCTCCCCAGAGCAGAGCAGAGGGGCAGAGCCACTTCTGCTCCCGACGTGCTCTCATTCTCCCACTCATTTTACTGTCGGAGGAACGCGCTGATTTATCTCCCCGACTGTGTGCCCTTCGGCTGCTCTTGGAGGCAGCCAGGTGCCTCCGGGACCTCCTGGCAGAAGAAAACCAGGCTTCTGTGGCGGCGTTTGTTTTATTACAAAGCCTTCAGTTCCTCAACACACCTCAACAGGAATA
>NW_009259745.1:3097-8881 GCF_000687185.1 Egretta garzetta | reverse complement strand
AGAGCCCCCTCAGGACCCACCAGAGCCCCCAAGGCCCCCCCCAGTATCCCAAATACCCTCCCAGAACCCTCCCGTACCCTCCAAAGCCCCCAAGGAGCCCCCAAGCGCCCCGCTATGTCCTCAGAGCACCCCCAAGCCTCCAGAATGAGCTCCCGGGGCCGTCCCAGAACCTCCCAGTAACCCTGCTGAGAGCACCCAAGTAGACCCTAAAGACCTTCAGGACCCCCAAGAGCCACTCAAGACCCTCCCAGTGCCGCCTACACCCACCCAGTACCTGGGAGAACCCTCCCCATGCTCCCCCGTACCCTCCAGAGCCCCCCAGTTCATGTTTGTGTTAAGTCAAAATATTTTTTTGTTTTCTTTTTCCTTGGTGGCGTGAGGCTCTTGGCCCATCAGCTCGTCGCTGGTTTTGCCGAAGCTGCGATGGGGTTTTGCTCCCCTTCCAAGGATGGCGCTGGAGCTGTAGGCGCTCACGGGTCTGCCGAGCTCTCCGTGCTTGGAAAGGAGGCGGCGGCGGGCGACAGGGTTTTAAGCAACGCGTTGGCACGAGGCTGGAACGAACCCAGCGACAGCCCGTCTGGAGAGCGCAACCCCAACCGCCAAGGGGATGATTTCTGAAGGGTGACGATTTCTGAAGGGCGACGATTTCTAAGGGCGATGGGAGCGTTCTCAAGGTGCCACCACCTTGCAGATGGGGACTCGTTCAGTTCCCCCGTCACCCCCGAGGGGGCAGTGGCACCTCAGGCCAGCCCAGCGCCCAACCAAATCCAAACGTTATCCTCTAAGCTGTGCGCTGACACAAACTGCAAGACTTTTTTTTTTTTTAAAGCTTGTAGTAAATAAATAAATGTAAAGAGAAAGGGTCGGCAAACGCGCAAATCCCAACCAAAAGCTTTAACAGGAAGCCCTTTCTCCTTCGGGATTGATTTTACCATCCCTGTTGGAAAGGGGCGCTGGGGTTGATGAGGGGTTGTGTTGCGTGGGTGCCAGTGACAGCATCTCTATTTCGGTATCATCATCATCATCATCATCATCAGAGACGTTAGGCCGTGAAACTGTGGCTATCAGCGACATTCCCTCCTTGCGCTTCTGGCAGCAGTGCCATGGTCTACGTCCTCCGTTCCCAAATCACAGCTGGGAGAGAAATGGCGTTTGTGGAGGGGCTTGGTAAGGGGTTCCGAGGCGGGGGAGGAACTACCGGCCCGGAATTCCCCCCGCCACCCATTCCTACCTACAGAGACCGAAACACGGGATTTTTGCACAGTGAAACGGATCTTTTATTTTCCAAAGGAACACTGCAGTTTCATCAACATCACACGGCGCTGAAATGGTGCCCGTGTCATCGTAGCGATGCTCAACTGGAGAGAGGGGAGCGTCATCTCCATCGTAACTGTAGGCATCGCAATTTTGCTCTGAAAAAAAACCAAACCCCTTTCCCCCCCCCCAAAAAGGAGTCACTAAGCGCCTGTAAATCACATTCCGAAATCTTCCCACGCAGAGGGCTCCCTCCCAGCCCGTCAGGTGGGCTGGTCTGACAGAGGGACTTTGCCCACAGAGCCAGAAAATGATTCTTGGAGGCAGTGGATCCATGCAAGCGTAGCATCAGGGGTTCAACGGAAGCCTCGGCGTCCTCGCTGCAGCACGGGCTCCGTCTAGATCAGCGGGTAGGAGGGGTAGCTGGCAATCCCGCAGTGGTTCGCGTGGTTTCGTACCATGCGGATGTAGCCCTCGTCGCCAAAACGCACGCCCCAGCTTTCGGGACAGGAAACAAATGGACAGCGAGGAGAAAAATGAAATCCTGTATTAAGTCGTGACAACGCTCCTCAAGGTAAAGGGACCTTAAGGTGGCTGTGAGTGTATTTTAAATGCATTTAACGTTCCTTCACGCCGCTGGCATGACGTAAAGCTGCTTTGACGTGGCCAAGCGTGAATCCGTAGGGAATAGTTAAGGGCAATGCCAACTTCCAGCCCTATAACAGCCCCCGTTACACAAGCCCCCAGCCGAGCTCCCTCTCATCCGTATAAATCTCGGTCGTTGTACAACCGCCAGGTCGCCGGTCTGAGCGGGGGCGGTTACCCGGGGGGGGGGGCATAGCCCTGCCGACAGCGAGCGCTTGGGCGACGAGGGCTCGGCGACACGCGGCTGTGCCCCTACCTGTTCTTCACGAGCCAGTAATCCTTATCGTTCAGGGTGCCGTAGCCGACGACAAGCACTCCGTGGTTGATGTTCTGTGTGCACCGCGGGTCGTCGTAGACACCTGGAAGAAAAGGAGCCTGGAAGCGTGTCCTCCAACTGCAAGACCTCGCCAGTGGGTCGCCGGCGGGACTGAATTCGACCCCCAGCACTGTCACTAATGCCGCTTTCTTAGGTTTTTGTCATATCGATGCCTTCATCCGGGAATTAAACCCCAACTTGCCACATTCCACCAAATTTCATAAGCTTTACATGCAGAAAGACAGGAGACTGTGAAGGAGATCACCGGGGTAGAAGGACATACCTGACCTGTACAAGAAGAAGGTGGGCTGGGTGGCGTCGATGGCGACAGAAACTGGTCCGATGTTGGCTACAGCGTCTTTCAGGGCTGCTTCATCGGCGTACGGGAGCTCGACGTACTTGGAGCAAGTGGCAGCTCTTGTGGAAGCGTTGTACTGACACGTCCCGTTCTGGTAGGAACACGGAGGAGTTGAGAAGAGGAGCGTGAAGACTCCACCAGGAACATCTCAAGATGTTCCGGTAGGTGTTTCCTACCAGCCCTCTTTTACCCTGTGCTACCCTGGTCTTCGCTTTTCCTTCACCACCGTTTTTCTGCACACAGGGTTACAGCGCAGATGGCTGGGAAGGCCTGAAGGGGCCGTGGTGCCCACCTCCCCTCCCCACACCGAGCAGCCAAACCGTTTCAGCAGAAGTCTCTGCCTTTTTTCTAGAGACCTCCGATGACAACCCTTCTACTGCTCCCCTAGAGAAACTGTCCCTGCTTCCTCACCCTTCCCAGCTGGAGACTCGTGTTTAAGCGAAATTTCTTCCATTGTAAATTAAGCCCAGGGCTTCTCATTCTCCCTCTGGACACAGGGAACAGCATCTTTCCTCTCCGGAGCTGCCCTACGTGTGTTTGAAGGCTAATATTGCGCTTTCCTCTCTTGGGCTAAGCCGCTGCTACTTTGGCCTGTTTTGGAGACACCGGCTCCTTCCAGGGCGTCTCTCTCGTCTCTGCCCATCGAGACGCTCAGCATTGGGAGCTTTGTTTCCTTACGGCTCTTTCCTTGTGGCCTTGCAGCAGTCACACAGCATCCGCTACAGGCAACTTTAAGACCCCCATTGTATGGACGCCGTTGACCAGGAGCTGCCCACAGCAACGGCAGAATTATCGATATCCCATCTGGCAGCTCCAGAAGGTAGAACAACACAGAGAGCTGAGAACAGGACCCAGGGCTCCTGTCCCATTTTTCCCTTCCGTGTAGTACGTTGCCTAATAATTTGTGTGGGACAGAAATAAACATGTAGAAATTCTGGCTCCCAGTCCAGTCATTGACCAACGAAGAAAAAAAAAAAGTCTAAAGGTCCCTTCTCTGGGTCTGAAAGAATCAGCTCAAGGCCAAGAAGATGACGCCAGACCGGTAGAACCAAGACACGCAAGACTGGTAGAAACCAAGATGGGGAAGAAAAATCGTCAGGAGGGGGGGAAAAAGGAGCCTACACCGTCGAGCCCAACAAATGGCCGCGTCGCTCCCATGCCCCCGTGTTTTTCTGCAGATTTCATGTGCTGTCAGGTCCGATGCCTACCTGAGCCGTGTAGGGGTAGGACTCATCCGAGTCAATCCCTTGGTTGTCGATGATGTACTGGAAAGCGTTGGTCATGAAGCCTCCGCTACAGCCTTTGTTCCCGTACATCATGGAGCAGTCGACGAGGTTCTGGGTGCTCAGGGACACCAGCTTCCCCGTCTTCAGCTTCACCTGGGCTTCGAGGGCTCCCACGGCACTGAACGCCCAGCACGACCCGCAGGCGCCCTGCAAAAGCCCCAGAGATGCTCAGACCGAGCACGGGACCGAGACGCGAGGGGGCACAGCGAGAGCTCCAGACCTGGTTCTTCACGTCGGTGACGCATCCTTTCTCCCTCCAGTCCACCGTGTCCGGGACCCTGCTGCCAGGCTGCGGTCGGTACGTGGAGGTGTGGTTTGGCCGAGGGGCAACGTTCAGCCCAGTTAACAAAGCTGCCACCTCCTCGCTGGTCTGGTGGGAAAAGAAAACACCGGCTCATGGTCCCCTCGTCTCTGCGAAGTCCTACGCTGGGTGTGATGGAGGTGGGGGAGGATTTCCCTTGCGTCTGAGCTGCGAGGGTCAGGAGGTTTGTGGAGTCTTTGGCTTTTTATTTCTTACATTTGATGGCAGGCCAAGGGCAAGAGAAAGAAAATACAAAGCTGAACTCCAGCACCAGCAATCCCTAGCAGCTGGCACGTTCCATTAAACAGCCTTGAGACGCTGGAGAGGGGTGATTTGCAAATACAAGCAGTGACCAGGACCAGGTCCGCGCACCCCAAACGCCACGTTAAGGAGGAGTTATTTCCTCACACCAGATTGCTTCATGCCAGGAGGTTGAGCACGGCAACGTCTGAGCAGTTTGTCCACGGCTGCTGGGTTCCCCAAGAAGAGGATGGGCTGAGGAGGGTTCTTGAGAGTTTTCCCACCCCGGGCCCACTCATATTCCATGTTAAATCAACCGCACGGGTAATTAGAGACACAGACGAGCCCCTTCTCAGCGGCACGGCCGGCACCTACCATGTCTCCCAGGTGGTTCATGCCCAGCTCGTAGGAGTGCAGCCCCAGGGAGTGCTCCAGATTGTGCAGCGTCACGCGTCGCAGGTTCCTCTCCCACGTCACGCGCCGGTCCCCTTCCTCTTTCTGCAATCGAACGCAGCCTCACGCTGTGCGGCGACAGCCCCAGCGGCCATTTCATCCCCTTTCACCCCACGAAAGGTTGTGGGGAGCCCCCACCGAGCCGTCCCAGGAACCCCACGGGGCTTCGAAGCTGTCCCAGCGCCACCACAAGCGCGGCCAGGGAGGAGATGGCCACCAGCAGCTCCATCCCGCTCGGTTGGGACCGGGGAGCCGGAGCAACACGGCACGGACGCTGGGAGCCAAAGCTGTGCTTGACCCCTTAGTGACGAATCCGGTTTGGTAAGGGCGGCAGAGCGGTGATGACATCCCTGACCTGGCCTCCCCGGCGTGCCCGTGGCGGGGTGTCTACACCGGGTGATGCCAACGGCTCCGGTCCTGCCCAGACAAGCGCCCCGCAGCCCGCCCCACTCGCCCCGCTGCCCCCAGCCCCTGCCAGGAGGAGGAGGAGGAATCCCACCCCCAGGACTCAGAAACTTCCCTCGGGGTGGGGGGGAGAAGTCTGCCGGAGCCAACCCCTGCCCGTGCGGACACCGGCAGGCAGGGACGCATCGGGACGCGCGCCTTGGCTCAACGCGTGTCCCACCCTGCCCAAGAAACCCTCCCTGGGGGAGGCTGACACCCAGCCTGGGCAAGCGGCTGTTGGCCCAAACCTGTGTTTTCCAGCCCCTTAAAAAGCAAAAATAAAAATAAATTCCTCTTTTCGTCGAGCTGACGGCCAGCAGCGCCCGAGGACGGGCTGCTCCGTACAGCCTGGCCCGCCCAGAGAGGGCTCGGAGGGGAGCAGCGAGAAGATGGAGTCAGCGACAACACAACAACCCCGTTCCTTCGGTTTTACTTCCTCAAAGCTCCGTCCTCCCGGAGCGACGTCGAAACACAAACGCACCCAACG
>NW_009259745.1:2476-2920 GCF_000687185.1 Egretta garzetta | reverse complement strand
CGGGGACAAATCCGGCGCGTCCTCGCCACCAGGATGCCCAGGACCTCTGGCACACGGCGGCTGCGACTCTGTCCGGCAAAACCCGAGCCAGGAAATGAGGAAATGCTCTGATTTCGTTTTCGCTCGGTCGGGAACCGGGCTTGCTGCGCCGCTCAGGGGGTGGTTGGAGGCAGGACCCACAATGCCCCCCAAAAACAATCGCACCGGGGAGATTCCTGTTTCCAGCACCCCAAAAATTAATGGCAAGGCTCTCACGGTGGCTCATGGGGCCGGGGCAGGGCTCACGCTCCTCTGATGGGAATTTTGCATTTTTGTCATTGGGTGAGGCCAAGGGACAGGATGGGGTCAAGCGTGGCCCCACGCTACTGGTTTGAACTGGGCGGATCTGAGCTCCCACCTCACCGCTGTGGTGCGCCAAGCAGACCAAAGCCAGCTCTTGTGGCG
>NW_009259745.1:1882-2453 GCF_000687185.1 Egretta garzetta | reverse complement strand
GAAAAATTATCCCATTTATTCACTTTTTGGTGGGGTAAGGCAGGTGGGGAGACCTGGTTTAAATCCAGGCACGGGGTGGAGCCGCGCCGGGCAGCCTCAGCGCCGCACGGCAGCGGGGGCCACGTTCAATGCCCCTTGCCCAGCAGGCAAGCAACGCCTCCGGCTGCCCAAAAATGCTGCTCCAGGCTCCGGCCAGGGCGTCCTGCAGGTTCCCACGAAGGACAAGCCGTGCGGCAGGGTGCGTTTTTCACCCCTCCAAAGCACCACGGGATCCTGGGGTGCATCAAGAGGAGCGTGGCCAGCAGGGTGAGGGGGGTTCTGCTCTGGCCTGGTGAGACCCCACCTGGAGCACTGGGTCCAGTTCTGGGCTCCCCAGTTCAAGAAAGATGAGGAACTCCTGGAGAGAGTCCAGGGGAGGGCAACAAGGCTGATGGGGGGACTGGAGCATCTCCCCTAGGAGGAAAGGCTGAGGGAGCTGGGCTTGTTCAGCCTGGAGAAGAGAAGGCTGAGAGGGGATCTCATCACCACCTACAAATATCTCAAGGGTGGGGGTCACGAGGACGGAGCCAGA
>NW_009259745.1:0-1022 GCF_000687185.1 Egretta garzetta | reverse complement strand
CGCACGCCCCAGCTTTGGGAGGAAGGGGGAAGCCATCGGCAGAGAGCGGGGGGCACCTGCCCCCTCCCGCGCCGCCCCGCGCCCTCACTTATTTCTCTCCCCAACCCCTTTTTGCCTTGGGTTGGGTTTTTCCAGCTCACGCCTCCGCCCCCCCCACCCCCAGGAATAGCTCAAATTCCCATCTTTTGCCCAAAAAGCTGAGCCCCCCTGGCTGCTTCCCTTGCCAGGTTGTGGGTTTGCTGCCGCTAATTCTTCCACGGGGCGGGCAGAGGAGGAACCACGGCTCCCCCGCGCGCTGGAGCGAGCGGAGGTACCAGGTACGGGCGAGTGGATCAGTCCGGGATATTAAAAATACTTTTCTTTTATAACCCTACCAGGGCTGGAGAGCAGAGCCAGAGGAGGAAACCGGTGGGGTTTGGGCCAGCCCCGACGTGAGGATGAAAGCTCTGCTGACCAAACTGCCCACGTTTGGGTTTTTTTTCTCCTTCTCGCTGTTCCTAAGGATAACGGTTCCCAGGCGCTGAGCGCAGCGGCGCTGCTGGCGCAGCTCTGGGTTCGCTGTCCCAGGGATGCGGCTCTCCAGGGGGGGTTGGTCCCTTCCAGCGCTTCCTTTCTTCTTCTTCTTCTTTCTTCTCCCTCCGCATTTTAAGCAGCGGTAAGAAAACGTTCACGAGTCCGTTCCGACGCACGGGGCAGCCCGGCTGCAACGATCCTCGAGGCTGGGCCCCAAAAATGGCCGAGGGAGGGGGTTCGCCGGTGCCCCGACCAAACCGGCTCGGCGTCCCGCTTCGAGAAGCACCAGCCCCTCGCGCTGCCTCAGCACCCGGGAATGTTGGAAACCCTGGAGTTTTCCGCAGAGCAGAAATCCCATTTTTTGAGCCAGCGCCGAGGAGCCAGGCAGGCGTTTGGGGTGACGCACGGCGATTTGGGTTCCGAGGGCTTAGCCCAGGGCCCTTTGCACCACCCCTGCGACGGAGCCAAGCCCTCACCGTGCCGAACGCGAGCTGATGGGCACCAAAAAG
>NW_009259744.1:1399-2402 GCF_000687185.1 Egretta garzetta | reverse complement strand
CGGATTGACAGCCCTGGAGACTGAAGTCCTCTATTTATCCACAGAACAGATACAGCGCGGGCAGCGGCAGTGGCAGTGCAAGCTTCCCCCACACTGCCTCCACCCTGTGCCTGAACGCTGAGTTGGAGGAACCACCTCTAAAGGTGAGAGGGGTTGTTCAGTCTCCACGCCCATTCAATCCTCGGCCTTGCTGCTGAGCCCTGCCGACGCCACGTGCCAGCTCCGGCGGTCACCTTTGCACCGCGGATAAACCCGCCCAAAGCTACAAACTGGACCCCCCAAAAACAAAAAACAAAACAAAACAACCAAACCAAAAAAAAAAAAAAACCAGAACCAAACCAAACCAAGAAAAAGACCAAAACCAAAGCAAAAAAAAAGACCAAAGCAAAAAAAAGACCAAAACCAAAGCAAAAAAAAGACCAAAACCAAAGCAAAAAAAAGACCAAAACCAAAGCAAAAAAAAGACCAAAACCAAAGCAAAAAAAAGACCAAAACCAAAGCAACAAACAACAAAGTAAAAAAAAAACAAGACCAAAGCAAAAAAAAGACCAAAACCAAAGCAAAAAAAGACCAAAACCAAAGCAAAAAAAGACCAAAACCAAAGCAAACCAAAAAAGGACCAAAACCAAAGCAAAAAAAGGACCAAAACCAAACCAAACAAAAAAAAAGAGCCAAAACCAAACCAAAAAAAAAAACCCAAACCAAACCAAACAAAAAAAAAACCGAGACCAAACCAAACCAAGACCAAACCAAACCAAAACCAAGACCAAACCAAACCAAAACCAAGACCAAACCAAACCAAAACCAAGACCAAACCAAAACCAAGACCAAACCAAACCAAAACCAAAAAAAACCAACCCAAAACCAAACCAAACCCAAAAACCAAACCAAACCAAAAACAAAAAAACCAAACCACATCACTCGCGGGCGACCCAACAGGCGTCGGAGGGTGACGATGATGTTCGGCGCTGTGCTCCGAGCGGACCGACTGCTCCCCCCCACA
>NW_009259744.1:0-392 GCF_000687185.1 Egretta garzetta | reverse complement strand
GCCGCTCTGGCAGTGCCCGGTGCCACTCTGAGGATACCCCATGCCGCTCCGGCAGCATCCTGTGCCGCTCTGGCAGTGCCCGGTGCCACTCCGAGGACACCCTGTGCCGCTCCGACACCCCATGCCGCTCCAGCAGTGCCCCATGCTGCTCTAGTGGCACCCTGTGCCACTCCAGCAGTGCCCGGTGCCACTCTGGCAGTGCCCGGAGCCGCTCTGGTGGCACCCCGTGCCACTCTGGCAGTGCCCAGTGCCACTCTGAGGACACCGCATGCCGCTCCGGCAGTGCCCCATGCCACTCTGGTGGCACCCCATGCCACTCTGGCAGTGCCCCATGCCGCTCCGAGGACACCCCGTGCCACTCCGGCAGTGCCTGGTGCCACTCCAAGGACATC
>NW_009259743.1:0-389 GCF_000687185.1 Egretta garzetta | reverse complement strand
ATCTGGAGACCCACAGCTGGGTGCCCTGGTGCCCATCACAAGCCATTCCCCAAATCCCAAGGCACTTTTTGGGGGATGCTGGCCCTGTGCCCAGCACACCTCCTGGTGCTCCGGACACCCAACCCTCGCGCAGAGCCTTCCCTAGGGAGCAGAGAAATCTGCACTTCAAAATCGATGGCTGTGGCAGCCTGAGTCACGGTGCTGCAGCAGCAGCAGGGCTGTCCCCTGGGGCCAGGATGAAGCAACTCAAATGCAGCTTTCAAGAGCCAGCGGAGACTCCTCTATGATTTTTTTATTTTTATTAAAAAAAAAGGAAACTTTTTGATCCCAAGGGAGGACGAGGGGCTGACCCTGCAGGCTGCCAGGGCAGGCGGGGACGGGGGGGGGGG
>NW_009259742.1:0-476 GCF_000687185.1 Egretta garzetta | reverse complement strand
AGGAGACTGGGGTATACTGTGAGTGACTGGGAGGGTTTGGGGGGGCACTGGGCTATACTGGGAGGGGACTGGGATATACTGGGAGGAACTGGAAGGGCTTTGGGGGGTACTGGGAGGGACTGGGCTATACTGGGAAAGGACTGGGATATACTGGGAGGGACTGGGAAGGCTCAGAGGGGCACTGGGAGAGACTGGGGGGTTACTGGGATATACTGGGAGGAACTGGGAGGGCTTTGGGGGGCACTGGGAGGAACTGGGGGGCTACTGGGATATACTGGAAAGGGACTGGGATATACTGGGAGGGACTGGGAGGGCTCTGGGGGGTACTGGGAAGGACTGGGAAGGGACTGGGATATACTGGGAGGGACTGGGAGGGCTCTGGGGGGTACTGGGAGGGACTGGAAAGGGACTGGGATATACTGGGAGGACTCGGAAGGGCACTGGGATGGACTGGGGGGCTACTGGGATGTACTGGA
>NW_009259741.1:0-1015 GCF_000687185.1 Egretta garzetta | reverse complement strand
CTGGCCTCACCCTGGAGTGACCACAGGACGGTGAGAGGGGGAGAGGATTTTGTGGGTGGGCTCCTGGGTTTTGGGGACCCCCTGGGGGTTTTGGGGTCTCCCCTCTGGGTTTTGGGGGACCCCCCCCCAAGGTTTTGGGGTCCCCCTCCAAGATTTGGGGTCTCCCCATGGGTTTTGGGGCCTCTCCACGGGTTTTGGGGTCCAAGATTTGGGCTCTCCTCATGGATTTTGGGGTCCCCCAGGGGTTTTGGGGTCCCCCTCCGAGTTCTGGGGTCCCCCCAGGGCTTTCAGGGTCTCCCCTCTGGGTTTTGGGCTCTCCCCAAGGAGTTTGGGGTCTCCCATGGGCTTTGGGGTCTCCCCATGGGTTCTGGGGTCTCCCCCTGGGTTTTGGGGTCTTCCCATGGATTTTGGGGTCCCCCCACGGATTCTGGGGTCTCCCCTCTGGGTTTTGGGCTCTCCCCAAGGAGTTTGGGGTCTCCCATGGGCTTTGGGGTCTCCCCATGGGTTCTGGGGTCTCCCCCTGGGTTTTGGGGTCTTCCCATGGATTTTGGGGTCCCCCCATGGATTTTGGGGTCCCCCCACGGATTCTGGGGTCTCCCCAGGGGTTTCAGGGTCCCCCATGGGTTTCTCCCCAGGGGTTTTGGGCTCTCCCCCTGGGTTTTGGGCTCTCCCCAAGGAGTTTGGGGTCTCCCCATGGATTTCGGGGTCCTCCCACGGATTTTGGGGTCCCCCCATGGATTTCGGGGTCCTCCCACGGATTTCGGGGTCCTCCCACGGATTTCGGGGTCCCTTCACGGATTTCGTGGTCCCCCCATGGATTCTGGGGTCTCCCCTCTGGGTTTTGGGCTCTCCCCACGGATTTCAGGGTCTCCTAGGGGTTTCGGTGTCCCCCCCTGGAGTTCCAGGGTGTCCCCCCCCTCAGGTTTCGGGGTGTGTCCCCCCTCAGGTTTTGGGGTGTTCCCCCCGGGGTTCTGGGGTGTCTCCCCCCTGGGGTTCTGGGGTGTCCCACCCCCTG
>NW_009259740.1:0-758 GCF_000687185.1 Egretta garzetta | reverse complement strand
CCCCTGGACCACCCCAGGGATGCTCGGCCACCCAGACTGCCAAAAGCAGGACCCTTCCCAGGGTGCCCCCCCATGTCATGGCATCAGGCAGCACCAGCCCGACCTGGCAGCTGATCCCACGGGATACGGGAGGCCTCGGGGAGCACGGGCTCACCTGGAAGCTCTTGGCGTTGAGGCTCTTCTGGCTCTCAGCAGCCACCTTCAGCCTGGAGTCCAAGCCCTTCATCAGGGACTCAGTGTTGCGCACGTACTGGAGGTCCCGGTAGGTCCGGAGGTCCAGCACCTCCATGGACTGGGAGATGTTCTGCACCTGCGTGGTGGGACAGCGGTGGGGGTGATAAAACCCTCGATCTAATTAACACAACCCCCCCCCCAAACCAATTCTGCTCCCAACGAAGACGCTTGAGACGAGGAAATTCGGGGTGCGGCAGCAGGGAGGGGCTGAGGAAGGGACAGCAGCCCCCAGGACCAGCACAAGGCTGGGGTGCAGCCCTGGGAGACCCCATCCCAGCATCCCTGTCCCCAGGGAGCCACCGGACGAGCCACTCCTCACTTGGCCACCCCAGCGTTTGCGTCCAACGCTCCCAAGAAAACACTTCCCCCTGCCTCTTTAATATCAAAAACAACACGTTCCCCTCGTCCCGCTTCCTTGTTATTTGTTTTCCTAAACCATCCGAGCGCGCATTTCCCAGCCCGGTCCGGGAGCTTTCATTCTTTTCATTTCATCCACCACAGCCAGCAAAGTTATTTTGTCTCCG
>NW_009259739.1:0-233 GCF_000687185.1 Egretta garzetta | reverse complement strand
CATGAGGGACACCTCAACCCCATGAGGAACACCCCACCCCCATAACTTGCATGCCCACAAGGCCGCTGGTGGCCAGCACGTCCCCATGGTGGGTGTCCCCCCCCGTTGGGTGTCCCCAAGGTGTCCCCCACCTGGCGTGCTTCTCGGTGCTCTCGGCCATGGCCAGCGCCCTGCCCAGGGCGGCCTTCACCTCGTTGACCAGGGCCACCTGGGCGTCGGTGCCGGTGCCGGCG
>NW_009259738.1:0-2123 GCF_000687185.1 Egretta garzetta | reverse complement strand
ACAAAGGTTTCAAGTGGAAATAGGATTTTATTTCATGTTATTTCCTTTTATGTTTTTATCTGGTTTCTTTTTGTTATTTTATGTTATCTTTTGATATTTTGTTTTATGTTATTATATGTTTGGTTTTGTTATGCTTTGATATTTTAAGTTATTTTTTTATGTTGTTTTATTTTATTTTATTTTGGTTTTTAATGTTATTTTACTTTATAGTCTTTGATATTCTTTTGTCTTATTTTAAGTTATTTTATTTTGTTACGTAATGTTTGTTATGTTATTTTGCATTATGTCATTTTATTTGATGTTTTATTTATGTTATTTTATTTTATGTTATGTTATCCTGTATTTTTGTTACATTTTTTATTTATGTTATGTTATGTAAATATCTTTTCATGTCATTCACTATTGTGGTCTTTTGTTATTTTACATTAATTTATGTTATGATAATTTGTGTTATTTTATTTTGTGCTGTTTTATTATAGTATTTTATTTTACGTGAGTTTAAGCTATTTTAGGTTGTTGTATGTTATTTTCTGTTGTTATAGTTTATTTCATTTATTTTATTTCTTTTTCTATTTTGTTCTTTTGTTTTCTTTCATTTTATGTTATTTGATGTGATTTTACGTTATTTTATATCTCTTTATGTTTTCTTATGTTATGTTATTGTTTTATTTCGTGTTACTTTATGTTAGTTTGTTATGTTATTTTAGAACTTACTTTATGTTGTTTATGGTATTTGATTTTATGTTATGTTATGATTTTAAGTTAAGCTCTTTTATGTCATGCTCTCCTTTTATCCCATCCCATTCCATCCCATTCCATTTCATTCCTATCCCATGATTCTAAAAAGGATGAGACTGTTATTTGCCTGAACTGTGAGGGGTTTTGCAGCTCCAGAAGCACTTTCAAAGACACAAACCACAAAGGTTTCAAGTGGAAACAGGATTTTATTTTATGTTATTTCCTTTTATGTTTGTATATGGCTTCTTTTTGTTACTTTAGGTTATCTTTTGATATTTTTTCTTTTATTTTATTATGTGGTAGTTTTTCTTATGCTATGTTATTTTTAGTTAATGCTATTTCATATTTTTTATTTTCTTTTATCTCATTTTAAGTTTTTATATTGTATGTTATTTATGTTATGTAATGTAATTTGATGCTATTTCATGTTATTTTCTATTGTGATATTTTATGTTATTTTATAATAATTTATGTCATGGTAATTTCTGTTATTTTATTTTATGCTATTTTATTTTGGTATTTTATTTTATGTGATTTTAAGCTATTTTAGGTTGGTTTATGTTATTTTATTTCTTTTTATGTTTTGTTCTTTTGTTTTATGTTGCCATGATTTTATGTTATTTTGTATCTTTTTACGTTTTCTTATGTGATGTTATGTTGGTTTTTGATATTTTATCTTTCTTCAAGTTTTTGTTGTTATTTTGTGTTATTTCGTGTTACTTTGTTATGGTATTGTAGAATTTATTTTATGTTGTTTATGGTATTTAATTTTATATTATCTTGAGTTACTTTATGTTACAGTAAGTTGAGCTTTTTTATGGTTTTTGAATTCTTATTTTAGGTTATGCTCCCCCGTATTAAGTAACTTTATCCTTACCTTTTAACGTTCTCTTATTTTTTTATATTCTTGTATGATATAACATAACAGAAAAGAAGAGAAAATCTATCATAGAATAACATAAAATATAACACGAAATAACACAATACATAATATCCTAAAATGATTTAAATAAGAAAACCTCAACTAACATCATATAAAATAAAAGAAAATAACAGAAAATGTATGGATAGGATATTACATGCTTTGTTATTTCATGTTATGCTATTTTAAGTTCTGTTATGCCCTTTGATATTATTTTATGTTATGTTCAGATATTTCATATTATGTTATTATATTATGTATTATTTTATAATACCTTGTGTTATTTTGTTGGTTTATTTGATGTTGCTTTGTGTTATTTTCTGTTATGTTATATAAAATAAGGTAATCATATGTTAGGGGATGTCATTTTATTAAATGTTTTTTTACAGTAGTTTGTGGTTTTTTATGTTGTTTTACATTTTTTATTTTATTTTTTTATGTGATATTTTATTTTATGTTACGG
>NW_009259737.1:0-250 GCF_000687185.1 Egretta garzetta | reverse complement strand
GACACCCCCATAGACACCCCTATAGACAGACACTCCCATAGACACCCCCATAGACAGACACCCCTATAGACACGCCTATAGACACCCCCATAGACACCCTTATAGACACCCCTATAGACAGACACCCCTATAGACATCCCTATAGACACCCCTATAGACAGACACCCCTAGAGACAGACACCCCTAGAGACAGACACCCCCATAGACAGACACCCCCATAGACATCCCTATAGACACCCCTATAGACAGA
>NW_009259736.1:27252-27481 GCF_000687185.1 Egretta garzetta | reverse complement strand
AGCTCTCCAAGACCCCCCACATGGGGGGCGGACACAGCAGAGCCAGGCACGTATGGATCCCCTGGAGCTGGAGCCAGATACGTATGGATCCCCTGGAGCTGGAGACAGGCACGTATGGATCCCCTGGAGCTGGAGACAGGTACGTATGGATCCCCCAGAGCTGGCACGTGCCGGGGATGCCAGGGGGGTGGCAGGTATTTAACTCTTCCCCCCAGCCCCGCAGAGCCAG
>NW_009259736.1:23844-25739 GCF_000687185.1 Egretta garzetta | reverse complement strand
CAGCCGCCCCACGCTGCCGGGTTTGGGCACGCAGGGCTGGTGGTGGGGAGAGGAACCCCCCAGCACCCCACTGCAGCAGCGCCGGGCGCAGGGCAGGCTGCAGAGCTCCTCCACGGAGGCAGAAGCCACCTTTTGGGCCCTTCCTGGGGATGCTCCATGAGGAAGAAATCAGATTGTGCCGGTGCTGCGGCAGGCTCCCATGGCTGGAGGCCGAGGTCAGCTCTCACCTCGCCTCCGTCGTCCTGATGGCTCGAGTGTCCCCCAGCCCCCAGGGATGCCCCGGCACGATGGAATGAGAGCACATGGATGCTCGAGCATCCCCCGGGACACCGCAAAGCCATGGAGGTGCCCAGCCACCCTCACCTGATCCCAGCCAGGGTCTTGGGGTTGCTCCAGCCGCCCCACGCTGCCGGGTTTGGGCACGCAGGGCTGGTGGTGGGGAGAGGAACCCCCCAGCACCCCACTGCGGCAGCGCCGGGTGCAGGGCAGGCTGCAGAGCTCCTCCACGGAGGCAGAAGCCACCTTTTGGGCCCTTCCTGGGGATGCTCCATGAGGAAGAAATCAGATTGTGCCGGTGCTGCTGCCGGCTCCCATGGCCGGCGGCCGAGGTCAGCTCTCCCCTCGCCTCCGTCGTCCTGATGGCTCGAGTGTCCCCCAGCCACCAGGGATGCTCGTGCACAATGGAATGAGAGCACATGGATGCTCGAGCATCCCCCGGGACACCGCAAAGCCATGGAGGTGCCCAGCCACCCTCACCTGATCCCAGCCAGGGTCTTGGGGTTGCTCCCCCCTGGGATCCTGAGGTTGTTCCCCCCTGGGATCCGGAGGTTACTCTCCCCTGGGATCCTGAGGTTGTTCCCCCCTGGGATCCGGAGGTTGCTCTCCCCTGGGATCCTGAGGTTGCTCTCACCCAGGATCCTGAGGTTGTCCCCCCTGGGATCCTGAGGTTGCTCTCACCCAGGATCCTGAGGTTGTTCTCCCCTGGGATCCTAGGTTGCTCTCGCGGGGGCCAGCCCAGCTCCGTGCCCTTTACTGGTGGCTCTGCAAAAGGCACAAAGAGCAGCACCGGGCAGAGCCAGCCACGAGGACAGGGGCCGAAGCCTCGGGCCCTTCCACAGCGCAGGCAGCCATTCCCAGGCACTGGGGCTGCCTTCTCCTGCCCAGAGGAGGTCTGGCCCCCCCTGGCACCAACCAAACACCCCCTCGCTCCCACCTGCGGCGACACTGGGATGGGTGGAAAGCCAGCAGGATGGGAAATGAGGGAGGCAGCACCAGCTTCACTCCTGCCCTCCTCGCCCGGAGCAGGGAGCGGTCCCCGATGGCTGGGGCTGCAGCTCCCCTCCTGGGGCTGTGCTCCCCAAGTGCCCCCCTGCTACACCACTTTTTAAGGTGAAAAATACACTTGCCTCTCTGTCTTTGCATTAGCCATCGCTTTTCAGGAGCCATCCCCAACACGGCGGCCGGCCGGGCAGCAAGTGGGACGTGTCCCCCCCGGGGCTGAGCCCACGTCCCTCCCTCTCTACCCCTCACCACCCACCCGGACCCCCGGGAGCTGCTCGGGCTCTGCGGGATGAGCCCTGGGTGACGCCGGCGGCCGAGGGACGGAGCGGTGCCTGCCTGGCGAGAAGCGGCTTTCCCGGTGGCGGGATGCAGCTTTGGATGGAAATGCTCTGATTTGGGGCTTCTCCTCGGCTCTCTGGCGGGGAAAAAGCACTTTCTGCCAAACCTGCTGGCGGGAAAACACCGGCTTGAAAATCCCAAGGCTGCCGGGGGGAGTTGGGAGAAAGCAGCTCCATGGGAAGTTTTTAAGGCACCCTCCCACCACGCGGACTTTCCGTGAAGGGCCCCCTCGCTCCACTGCTGCCATCCCCAGGGGCAGACCCACGACCCCCCAG
>NW_009259736.1:19198-20155 GCF_000687185.1 Egretta garzetta | reverse complement strand
AGGCCCCTGCAGCTTCGCACCCCCCGGGGACAGCCCCAGCAACCACACCAAGGCTCCTCCTGGTACCACTCCGGCAGCACGGAGCCTCCGCTCCCCACGACAGCCTGGGACCTGCTAGGGGATCCCTTGGGATCCAATTTACCCCCGCTCTGTTCATGTCATGTGCCTGAGTTTTACGTTCCTTTGCGGGTTTTTAATAAGACCCCCACCCCCCCACACCCCCCAGCCTGCAGCGACCTGCAGGTCAGGGGCTTCTTGGTCTTGAGGCATGATCCCAATGACCCCAACGGTCTCAATGATCCCAGTGATCCAAATGATCCCAATGACCCCAACGATCTCAATGATCCCAACGATCTCAATGATCCCAGCAATCTCAGTGATCCCAGTGATACAAATGATCCCAATGATCTCAATGATTCCAAAAATCTCAATGATCCCAATGATCTCAATGATCCCAGTGATCCAAATAGTCCAAATGATCCCAATGATCTCAGTGATCCCAGTGGTCCCAATATACGCAATTATCTCAATCCCAATGATCTCAATGACCCAAATGAGCCCAACGATCTCAATGATCTCAATGACCTGAATGAGCCCAATGATCCAAACGATCCCAGGGATCCCAACGATCCCAGGGATCTGCCTGTGCTTTTGAGCCCTCCTTGAGTGGTTTCTTCTCGGCACAGAAATCTTTGGGAGCCGCAGGACAGAGCCCTCACCTGGCTCCTGCTCTGGGGACACCCCGGCACTGCGCCCCCCGCACAGCCGGAGCCAGGAGCCTCGTCCGGAGAGCAGCACGGCTCAGGGGGGCTGTGGGGGACCCTTCTCCCCCCAGAATTCCCCTCCCCGGCTGTTTCAGGAGCCTCGTCCCCCTCAGGGGTCCATTCCCCCTCGGCAGCCCAGGGTCCCCCGCCTCGGGGAGGCTGCGGCGAGCCCGGGGCCAAGCGGGGAGTTTAG
>NW_009259736.1:18634-19141 GCF_000687185.1 Egretta garzetta | reverse complement strand
AGCCAGCGCCGCTGGAGCGCGAAGGCGGTGGCTGCACCCAGGGGTCCCCAACCCGTCCCCCAGCACCCAGAGGTAAGCGGCCGTGGGGCTTCGTGGGAGCTGGGGACCCATGGAGGCACTGCCCGAGGTGTGGGGACAGCGGGGACACGGCATCGCCCGGCTCATCCCTTGGCCGGGGCGAGGGTGTCACCTCCCCGGCCAGCCAGGACATCGGGGGTCTCTCCCCAGTTTGGGGGCACTGGTGAGCAAGCACACTGGCACCGGTGAGGGGTGCCAGGACCTGGGGGCCTCTCCCCAGCAAGGATGCGGGCACGGGTGGGAGTGGGGACTGCAGCCTTGAGCCCCCCCGTGCCCCCGGACCCCTGTGCACCCCATCCCAGGGGGACACCCCTGCGACTGGCAAGGACACCCCCGCGAAGCACAGGGGTTGTGGGGTGACGTGCCAGCACCGTGCCAGGGCTGCAAGTGCTGGGGCAGCCCGTGCCGGGGACATCCCCCCGGCTCCGG
>NW_009259736.1:16137-16810 GCF_000687185.1 Egretta garzetta | reverse complement strand
CTGGAGCTGGTCAATGCTGGGTCACAGCCCCTAGGGACACCTTCGACCCTTCCCGCTCCGGCCAGCGCGGCCACCATGCTGCAGGGAGCCTGGCCCGGGGCAGCCTTGGCCGCTGCGATTGAGAAAATAACGTTAAAGGTTCGCCCACCCCCGGTCTCCTTCTTTAAGCAAGCCTAAAAATCTGCTGGTGGAAGGGTGTTCTGCGCACATCTGTGTTGCCCACATCTGTATCGCCCACATCTGCTTAATGAAAGGAACCCGGTCCCCCCCTCCGGCAGAGGCTGGGCTAGCAGCAGGGCCAGTGGCCAGGCCAGCGCCGGTGGGGTGTGCACTTCCGGGGGGGATGCGGGGTCCCTGCCGGGTCTTCGAGGGGGGCTTGAGCCCAGGCTCACCCAGTGAGGCTCCGGGGGGGGCGAGGGGACCCCCTGGGCTCCCCAGCCCATCGCACGCTGTGCACCCCGCTGCCGAGGGGGCAGCCAGCGCCTCCGGGCACACGGACCCTCGTCCCACCGTCCCGCTTCCTTCTCTTGCAGCCGGGAAGGCGCGGCCGCCATGGCGATGCTCCTGGAGCCCGGGATGCAGGGTCTCAGGATGGGTAAGGCTGCTCCCCAGGGAGGGTCCCCCGCGGGGGCGGCAGCGGGTTGGGGGGGTCCCCGTCCCCATCCCCCTGCCA
>NW_009259736.1:12984-14685 GCF_000687185.1 Egretta garzetta | reverse complement strand
CCACGGGGCCAGGCGCTGCAGAGCAAGGGTGACCACGCAGCCACTGCACTGCCATGCCTGTCCCCACACGGGGACAGCGCCAGCCCCCCCTGCGCTCCCCATGGGGGCTCAGCCTCGAGCTGTCGGGGGGCTCACACGGGAGCTACCGGGTCTCCCCTGCCCCGCGTTGTCCTGCAGCATGGCCGCGGGTCCAAGCTCACTCCGAGCTCCCCTCCACAAGGAGCTGGGTCTCCATGGCCTCACACCCCAGCAGCTCTTTCCCAAGCTTTTCCCACTGGATACGAGCATTTCAGCGGCCCCCGGCATCCTCTGCAGTTGTCGCTGCCAGCCCTTCCCAAGCTGAACAAGCGTGCCTTCACGTGCCGATGGCCACCTTGATCTAAAACCAGGCGGCTCTGGAGAGCCACCACGTCCCTTGCTGCCACAAACACACCTTGGGTTTTCAGTCCTGGCCCTTCTGTCATCAGCTGCGCAGAATTAGACCTGGCTGCTCCTCTGCCAGCCCTCAGCCGCTGCCCTTCCACTGCTCCGGTCCCCTTCAGTCCTGCACGGAAGGACCCGTCCCACCCCGGTTTGCTCAGCTGTGGGGAAGCACCCCCAGCCGCAGCCCCTGCCGAGGGTCTCTGTGGGGCCAACGGGGAGAAACCGGGCTTGCAGATTCGCTACGGGCCCCAGGATGTGACCCCACATGCCAGCTCCCCTCCGGTGACAGAGACAACAGCGAGCCCGTGCCTCGTCACCAAAGCCTGCCTGCAGCAGC
Source organism: Egretta garzetta (assembly GCF_000687185.1). NCBI lineage: Eukaryota > Metazoa > Chordata > Aves > Pelecaniformes > Ardeidae > Egretta > Egretta garzetta. The sequence continues at coordinate 13,925 of NW_009259736.1, read as the reverse complement.
GGGCTGGAGACCTCCCTGGCGCCCCACCACCGACCCCCAGGCCTGTCCTCACACTGAGCAAGAGCGGACACCCCCCCGCCGGGAGGAGGAGGCCCCTCGGTCCTGCAGCTCTTCCTCGGGCCACCAGCCCCATCCCCTGCGTGAGCCCCGTCCCTGGAGGGACAGATCGCTCGGAGCTCCCCAGCACTAACACCAGGGGTAACCGCTACCTGCCCCTCCTTATGGCACCTCCGAGGGGTTCCTCGTTTGCTAATTAATCAGTGCTGATTAGATCCTTCCTTATGTGTGGTTGAAAACAGCATGGAAAGCCCCCCAAGCCCAGATCGGCGGGGCCCCCCGGGAGCAGCCCCCGCGGCAGCACGGACCCCTCCGCTGCCAAACCTGCACCGGCAGTGCCATCATGGCGATGTCACGCGCTGCCCTCGCCTTGGGGAAGGGGCTTCGGGAGGAGCCGGGGCCCTTTCCCACCCCAGCCTCACCCTGCTGTGTCCCCAGGTGCCAAGGGCGAGCGGTGCCCCACACCGTCCCCCCCCGGCTCCCCGGGGACGCCCCACGACAGTTGCAGCATCGCCCCGCTGACGCCCTCCCCGTCACCGGTAAGGCCCTTGGGGGGGTCCCCTGGGGCTGCCGGGGTCCGTCTCCCCGCCACCACCCCCTCTGCTCCATCCCCAATGGGTGGTCACCCCCCCCACAGGGGTCTGGTTGCCATCCCCACCACACACCCCGCTGTCAGCCGCAGGATGGGTCGCTATCGCCCGGTGCCCAAATCCTCCCCTCAGCTACCGGGCTCCTGCACCGAAGGGGTTTTGCCAGCGCAGGGGCTAATGGGGGGCAGGAGAGGAGCGGGGGGAAGCACCAGCACAAACTCATTGCAGAGCCCCTGCCCTCGGCTCATCCCCCCCAAACATCCCAGGGGACGCAGGCGGGGAGCGCGCCGGAGC
>NW_009259736.1:12496-12958 GCF_000687185.1 Egretta garzetta | reverse complement strand
CTCCCCTGGAATTTGCGGGACAAGCGCTTCGCCCCCGCTCATCGCCGGCTTTTTTTATCGGGGCAGGCTAACGCCTGCACTTACCAACCGTGGCTACGTTAAAAGTTAATGAGGGCTTTTAGCTTTCCGTGTCGGCCCTGCATGCGGGGAGGCTGCGGCGGGGCGGGGACACGGGCACAGGGCTGGCGGGGGCCGGCCAGGAGGGGAGGGACGGGGGCCCAAAGATGGGGACCAGGAAAGCATCGGCCGTAGGAAGCAGCAGTGGGAGCCCCCTGAAGTAGCCAGGCCAGGAAGGTTTTTGGGTTGGTGACCCATGGGGACGCCTGGGATGAGGTCCCTTGGATGGGGATAGGGAGCGAGGGAAGGTTTTGGGGAATCACGGCTAAAATTTGCCAGGGTTCAAGTGTGGGGGGCTCAGCCCCACCCCCACCTGGGAAGAAATGGGGACCCCTGCCACCGCGC
>NW_009259736.1:11524-11976 GCF_000687185.1 Egretta garzetta | reverse complement strand
GAAGTCGCTTCCAGCGACTTCCAGCCGCTTTGGGCTGGGAGCGGGTCCCGGGCTGGGCAGGGAGGACCCACAGCATCCCGGGCAAGGGATGCTGGCAGGGGGACAGAGCCCACGAAATGGGTCCTGTGCCGAGCAATGGGCTGAGCGCTGCTCTTCGTTAGCGCTCTAACGATCTGCGTGGGCGCAGAGGAGCCCTGAGGGGCTGCACGGGGAGTAAAGCCTTCCCGGGGATGGCGGGGACGGTCCCTTCCTTGTCACCTTTTAAGGTGCTTGGGGTTGTGCCCATGTAAGCGGCCTCAGGTTGCGCCAGGGGAGGTTGAGGTTGGACATTGGGAAAAATTTTTTCCATGGAAAGGGTTGTCAGGCGCGGGAAGGGGCTGCCCAGGGAAGGGGTCGAATCCCCAGCCCTGGGGGGATTTAACAGCCGGGCAGAGGCGGTGCTGAGGGCCAGG
>NW_009259736.1:9955-11338 GCF_000687185.1 Egretta garzetta | reverse complement strand
GGTTTGGGGGTGGGATGGCAGGGGTAGGGGAATGGTTGGACTGGGGGAGCTTGAAGGGCTTTCCCAACCCAAACCATTCCATGATTCCATGGTTCCAAACGGAATGGGGCAGGACCCGTTCTCAGGCCCCGAGGTTCACGAGCTCCTGTCTGCAGGAAATGGGAAGGAGGGGACCCGGGGGTGGCCAACCAGAAGACCCCCACCAGCCTCCTGCTGACGCCGGAGGGCACCTTCCACAGCTTCGGCTACACCGCCAGGGACTACTACCACGACCTGGACCCCGAGGAAGCCCGCGACTGGCTCTACTTCGAGAAGTTTAAGATGAAGATTCACAGCACCAGCGTGAGTCCCTGGTCCCCAGGGTCGGGGGGACAGACCCTGGCCGGGAGCTGAGCTGACCCCAGGGATTTATTTCCCTTGCAGAAAGCAAAAAGAGGGGGTCACCAGGGGGGAGGGAGAAATTTGGGAGGGTTGGAGAGGGGCTACAAGCAAAACCTCTGATGGCCAGCATCCCGACCGGGTGCAGCCAGCTCCGTTTGCTTCAGGCAGGCTTGGCACAAAGCGATGTTTTAGCCCTTTGCAGGGGGGTGAATCTTGCATTCCCCCCCATCCCAGTTGCTTCAGGGCAGGCCTGCCCTGAAGCAGCCACCCTGCCCAAGACGCGCCAACAGAGCCGGGATGGGATGCCGGCCACATCCCAGCACCCTGCATCATCTACTACTGCTCTTCGCGGCAGGACCTCACCCTGAAAACAGAACTAGAAGCCGTCAACGGGAAGAAAATGCAAGCGCTGGAGGTGTTCGCCCACGCACTCGGCTTCTTCAAGCAGCACGCCGTGCAGGTAGGGCCACCCCCACTCCGCTCTCCCTCCCCAACCGGGGCACCAGCGTCATCCTCTCCATGCGTTTTGCTTCCTCGCCCTTCATCGAGTGCCCCCGTGCCGCTTCTTGCCCCGTAGGAGCTGAAGGACCAGTGCCCATCGCTGCCGGAGAGGGACGCCATCCGCTGGGTCATCACCGTGCCTGCCATCTGGAAGCAGCCGGCCAAGCAGTTCATGCGGGAGGCAGCCTACAAGGTGACCCCCCCACGGGAGGCTCTGGACTCCCCCACACCCCATGGGTGCTGCCCCCATAACGCCCAGGATCATCCTGGTAGCCCAAGGAATAAGACCTGGCCTCTTGCCGTTGGCCATGGGTTGGCTTTGGAATCCTGGCGTTGGCCGGGCGGGAGGATTTTGGAGAGGGGCGTGCGGCAAGCAGGGAATTGGGGATGGGGGTGCCCCTTGGGTGCTCGGTGCCATTGCTGGGTCTGTGGGCGCCCCCCCTTACAGCATGGGGGGGTGCCTGGTGCGCAGCCGTAACCCGTGGGATTGCTGTGGGACGT
>NW_009259736.1:9317-9561 GCF_000687185.1 Egretta garzetta | reverse complement strand
CGGGGTGCAGACGCAGGGTACATCCATCCCGGGGCTCTTGCACCCCCACTCTGGGGTCCAGGTCCTGCCCGGGGAGTGGAGGGGCTCTGGGAGCAGCCCCTGCCCAGGGGGGGCCCTTCCCATGGGGACGGGCACCCCTGAAGGTCCCCATCAGCCCTGGCACGGAGCTGTTTGGAATTTTGGTCCCGGCACGTGCCTCTCGCTCGGCTTGAGGGACAGAGCGAAACCACGGCCGGTAAAGCAG
>NW_009259736.1:8131-8585 GCF_000687185.1 Egretta garzetta | reverse complement strand
GAGCTGGTTTGCCCAGCCAGGAGCGAGCCCCGGCGCTGGGACCTGCCGGTGTCCGCAGCCCTCGTCTTGCGCTTGGCCGAGGAGCTGGGGGTGCATCCGGATTTACGGAGGGGTTTGAGCCGCAGCCTGGGGCTGAGGCCGATGAGGGTGGTGTGCCGTGTCCATCGTGGCATGCCATGTCCATCGCGGCGTGCCAAAAATAGGCCGGGATAACCCCACCTTCTCCAAACAGCTCCCAACCCTTCCGGGTGGCCCTGCTGTCCCCTGCCCCGGGACGGGGGGAGCAGAGGAAACCCCACCCGGGCTGGGAGGGCAGGGGAAGGGGCGGCATCGCCCGGGGACACCTCTGTGCCCAGGGTGGGATCCCATGGGACCCCGCGGGATCCCGGGCAGAGCAGCGGGATGGCTGGACCAGCTCCTCCACGGTGGAGCCGGGGCCGGCTTGGTTGGCCCC
>NW_009259736.1:5805-6720 GCF_000687185.1 Egretta garzetta | reverse complement strand
GCCTGGGCTGTGGGACCTGGCCTGGCCTGTGCCCACGGGCTTCCCACCCCGGTCCCGGGGGGCACGCGAAGCCCCTGGCCTCAGCCCATCCTGGGGTTGAGATTTTGGCATGTGATGGTCGTGTACCCCCAGACACGGTGACAGCCACCAGCCCGAGCCGGGCATGGGGCTGGAAAGCCCTGGCACTGCCTGGCAGAGCCACGCCATGGAGGGAGGCACCAAGCCCCCCAGCATCACCCAGGGACCCCAGACAGGGTCCCCTTTGCTCCAGGGGACCGCTGTCCCTGCAGCCACGCTGCCCACCCTCTGCCTGCTCCTGGGGGACATCTCCGTGCCCTCCTGCCACTGCAGGACCCATCCCTGGTCCAGCCCTGGGTGGGGGGCTCCCCTCCACGTCCCCCCACCCTGATCCCCCCACAGAAGGGCTGCAGCGGGGCTGGGGGGCCGCGGTCTTGCACAGAAAGCACCCCAAGCTTTGCTTGGTGACACCTGGGGGGTGTGGGGACACGGTGCTGGGGAACATGGGGGTGTGTGTGCCATGGGGACGCTGCCTGACCCACCCCACCCCCCTCCTCAGGGGGGCCCTACGGGGCGGTGGGGGTGGACCTGGCCTTCGAGAAGCTGCTGTGCCACATTTTCGGGGAGGATTTCATCGCCACCTTCAAGGCCAAGCGCCCGGCCGCCTGGGTGGACCTGACCATCGCCTTCGAGGCCCGCAAGCGGGCGGCAGCCCCCTCCCGCACCAGCCCCCTCAACGTCTCCCTGCCCTTCTCCTTCATCGACTTCTACCGCAAGCACCGGGGCCAGAACGTGGAGACGGCCCTCAAGAAGAGCAAGTGAGACCCCAGCTGGGGGGGCAACAGGGCTTGGGGACGTGGCCCCAGAGGGACCCGAATTGGAGGGGGGGGGTGGGCA
>NW_009259736.1:5063-5494 GCF_000687185.1 Egretta garzetta | reverse complement strand
CTCTTCCTGGTGGGGGGCTTCGCCGAGTCAGCCATGCTGCAGCGCGCCGTCCAGGCGGCCTTCGGCCCCACCTGCCGCGTCATCATCCCCCAAGACGTGGGGCTGACCATCCTCAAAGGGGCCGTGCTCTTCGGCCTCGACCCCACCATCGTCCGCGTCCGCCGCTCCCCGCTGACCTACGGCGTGGGGGTGCTCAACAAGTTCGTGGAGGGGAAGCACCCGCAGGAGAAGCTGCTGGTGAAGGAGGGCAAGAACTGGTGCACCGACATCTTCGAGAAGTTCGTCTCCGTCGACCAGTCCGTGGCGCTGGGGGAGGTGGTCCAGCGCAGCTACTGCCCGGCCCGGCCGGGCCAGCGCAAGACCATCATCAACATCTACTGCTGCGCCACCGACGACGTGGTCTACATCACCGACCCCGGCGTGCGCAAGTG
>NW_009259736.1:4306-4681 GCF_000687185.1 Egretta garzetta | reverse complement strand
GGGGCTGCACCCCCAGCATGGCTGAGCGGGAGGGGGCAGCGCTGCCCGGCCGAGCGGGGGCCGGGGGCTCAGGCTGCCCCCCAGGGATGGACAAGGCCACCGCCGGAGCCCACAGCACCCCCGGGATAACGACTGCACACGCGTTCTGCAACCCCGCGTTCCTCTTTCGTATGGACCCTGCGCGTTGCCCTCGCAGCCGGCGTGACCCGAGCGGCCAGGCCCGGCGAGGACAGGGACAGCAGCCCCCCCTCACTCGCTCCTGGACCCCTTTTAACTGGAGCTGGGGGCAGCACGAAGCCCCTCACCCTGAAGGGCCCCGCCAGGCTTATCCGTGTCCGCAGGGACGGGCTCGTGCAGCCCCCCCCCACCCCCGGG
>NW_009259736.1:0-259 GCF_000687185.1 Egretta garzetta | reverse complement strand
GTCCCCCGCCTGCAGCCCAGGCTGCGGGAAGCAGAGCTTTGGGGGGAGCCCTGCATGCCACCAGGACCCCGGGGACAGACGCCGCTGAATCGCTGCGAGGCAGGGGACTCCTCCAGGAGCTGCTCGGGGCCCCCAGGGGCTCCTTTCCCCACAGCCTTGGGAGCCCCGGCTCCCAGCCCGCTGCAGCCCGAGGTGGGAAGCTGCAAGCAAACAGAGCTTAAGTGCTTTGCTGGGCCGGGGCCAGCAGCAGCCCGGGAAG
>NW_009259735.1:0-518 GCF_000687185.1 Egretta garzetta | reverse complement strand
ATCTCATGCATTATCTGAATACCTTTAATTGAAATACAGATTTGTAGTAGAATAAAGGTTCCTTGTATGTTTTCTCCCTGAAGCATACTATTTAATTCATACTATTTAGGCAATCTGGATTTAAAACTGAGGAAATTAAATGGCATTTTTAAAAATCCAGAGGATTTGATATAACATCTCTTCTCATATGCATGTGATCCTTGGGGAAGTTGGTTGTGTTATAAATGAGGGATTTGCCTTTGACAGAGTTCTAAATGAACAGGGAAGAGCTGAGTAGTTGCTCAGAAGGGCATGTGTTCACAGGCAGGAGCAGATGGATGCTAGCGCTGCCTACAGCTAAAGCTTGTGGCAAATCCGCCAATCTGAACACGCATAAAGCTGCATCAAACTGCACCTCTTACTAACAGGGGCCACCCAGGGGTCATTGGGGGACCCAGGGCCACCCAAGGCCACCAAGGGACACCCAGGGGCCACCCAAGGGTCAGTGGGGGACCCAGGACCACCCAAGGCCACCCAGG
>NW_009259734.1:0-897 GCF_000687185.1 Egretta garzetta | reverse complement strand
AGACAGGAGGTTTTAGGGGGGGGGTTGGCTATGTGTGTGTATATATATATATATGTATATATAATAGCTAAGACCTCTCTATATTACAGCTGATATATATAATAGCTAAAATGTATCTGTAATTGCTAAGATATTATAGCTGATATGTATATATAATAGCTAAGATCTCTCTATATAATAGCTAACATATATATAATATCTAAAATCTCTATATTATAGCTAAGATCTCTCTATATAGTATCTAAAGTGTATATATAATAGCTAAGGCCTCTCTATATTACAGCTAATATATATATAATAGCTAAAAAGTATCTATAATAACCAAGATCTCTCTATATTCTAGCTAAAATCTCTATATTCTAGCTAAGATCTCTCTATAGGATCGCTAAGATGCATATATAATAGCTAAAATCTCTATATTCTAGCTAAGATCTCTCCATAGGATCACTAAAATATACATATAATAGCTAAAATCTCTATATTCTAGCTAAGATCTCTCTATACGATTGCTAAAACATATATATAATAGCTAAAATCTCTATATTCTAGCTAAGATCTCTCCATAGGGTCACTAAGATGTATATATAATAGCTAAAATCTCTATATTCTAGCTAAGATCTCTCTATAGGATCACTAAAACATATATATAATAGCTAAAATCTCTATATTCTAGCTAAGATCTCTCCATAGGGTCACTAAGATGTATATATAATAGCTAAAATCTCTATATTCTAGCTAAGATCTCTCCATAGGATCACTAAAATATACATATAATAGCTAAAATCTCTATATTCTAGCTAAGATCTCTCTATACGATCACTAAAATCTCTATATAATAGCTAAAATCTCTATATCCTAGCTAAAATCTCTCTATAGGATCACCAAGCTGTATATATT
>NW_009259733.1:409358-449019 GCF_000687185.1 Egretta garzetta | reverse complement strand
TAGATCACAGAATTAGTTCTAGTGGTGGTCTTGACTGACTGGCCTGGGCATCTTCCATAATACCTTAGAAGGAGAAGTTAATGGCAATGGGGCTCTGCACATGTCAGAATTAATCTGCAGGATAGGATACTCTATATACACCTTGCAGTTATGTGCATCATTGAGGGAGAACGCTCTTTCTTTTTCATAGATCTCAAGCAATTTTTAAAGAAGCAGTTGTGCCCTGAGAAAGAAAACTGAAAAGTACCAATCACACTTTCATTCTCAGAATAGTCAAGGACCTGATTCACCAGACTATGTGATAGAAATTATCTATGCTATATTTTCTAACAGAGATTATAGTTTGAATTTTTCTGCTCATTGAACTTTTATGTTTTTTAGTTAAGACAAATCTTGTCCATAGGGAAAACTCTAGCCTGTTTAGAGGTACAGATTACTCAAAGCCATCTGCAGAAGGTGTGATTAAAACAACACAATAACACTGAGTATATTTTTTATTGTTTCATTGCACAATTGCATTTTTTTTTAAATGGGAAGAAATAGCCTGGTATTAATGTAATGTACTAAACCCCTGAATAATATGTCTATACATTAGGAAATTAGAAAACCAGAAAATTTCTTGATGCTTGAAATGCTGTGCAGCCCAATTCAAATTAAAACAGCTGAGACAAAAAAAACTTGAAAATATTCAGATGCATACTGCAAGTGATGATGGATTTATACTAGTGTTTCTATATCTGTGCATTAAAATGAGGTCCAAATGATTGAGTGATCTGAGAAAAACACACAAGATGGGCAACATGAAAAGGTGTTCCCTAAGACAGAAAGTATATGATCCGCAGTAAAACATAAAATGAACATAAACATCATAATAACAATAATAAGCAAAGCATAGCAAGCTAACTGAAGAATTTATGCTTGCAAACGTGTCCCATGTCTAATTTTGAAATTGTGAACACAATTTTACTGCTTTACCTGTTAACAGGATGAGTTAATACGATAGTTTTTAATGCAAGCAATGCAAATGTGCCTTAAATGTGCATCAGCTGCCTCACCTTGGTAGCAGAACACTAAGTTTTGTCCAAGTTTTGACCTGTTTAACCATTTTCAGTTTTCAGACTGTAAACCTAAAAAAGTGATTTTTCCACTCTGCTCAGCTTCCATATGAAGTTTACATGTAACAGAGGATTTAAGGAAACAGGTAGTTGTAATTGCTTTGATAACAGAGTTTCAACAGAAAATTCTGGTTTGTCAAAACTCAAACTTGGTAGTTTCACCACTGTTAAGACAGTGGAGAGAGACACTCACCAGAGGAAAAGTAGAAGAGTGGCCAAAAGTCATATAACTCATGGTCTTTGAAATTACTCAGATCTATAAAACATCTTGTTTTAAAACCTAACACAAATAAGAACAATGTTGAAAAATGTGTGTGTGAATCTTTTCAGGCAGAAATGGTAATAGAATTGGGTTTCCCAAATCCTAGATGAGTGCTACAAATATAGATTGGGTAAAAAAGCCCCAGACTCCTTTTCTCTATTCTTGTCAGAAATCTTTAAAAATTGTTATTTGCAAAACCAACAATATTGGTTAATTTTTAAAACCTGTCTCAGTCTGAAGAAGGTTCATTGCTATGAATTCAAGCAGAAATTATGGAAAGAAACCCTATTCTCAAGGTTTGCTATCAGCTTAGTTTAGGTGGATCCTCAGCATGCTGACTGTCAGTTCTGAATCCAGTTCTGCGCTGCATTGCTCAAATAGTTTAATTACATACAATTTGTACAGAGGTTTATGTTTCATATTCTAAAAAAATGATTACAAAGAAAGTTTTTTTGTTAGTAAATATGACTATACAAGTCTTGATAACATTCATCACTACACTGTATGATATGTGTATTAATGCTTTATTGAAAACTTAGTGAAACTCTATTCACTGTTGTTTTTCCATCAGGGCTTAAAAGTTGACATAAGTCATAACTTGTGTGAGCAGAATTCAGCTGAAGTTAATATTAAGTATTCTGAAAAACACCATTCAAATTAGATATACTGGTTTTCTTGCAAAACATTCCAGCCTGTGACATTGGCCCTATTCATCTCCAGTTGAAAATAGTTATCTCATTATTAGTACTTAAAATGGATACCTGGATTTGATTATGTAGGTTCACTATCCAGGAGAAAAAGAAAGGAAAACAGAAAATAGATGAAAAAGTTACACCTCTGAAATAAACAGGAAAACTCTTATGTTGTTAGAAGTTTAGAAATATTTCAGATGATGAAATTAGATGTTCTATATCATATTTCTGCTCTCTTAAGCTATGAAGAATTTGGATGTTAGGGAACTACATTTAGATGTTTGTGATACATATGCATTTTTCAGAATTAAAAAACATATTTGGATTCCCATCATATGTATTCTTTACCTTTTACTGTACATAGATTATGCAATTGTATAATTCTGGTGTATGGGGCATATGTAATACAATGGCATAATAAACTTCTTGTTGTATCACACCCCACATCATTATTTCACATAAAATTCTCATGAAAAACACTCTGAACATCGTATGAACTCAGGAAAGAACGTTCACATTTCCTACATAGTAATAGCAAGAAATTAATCTATAACAGCTCCTTCTGATGAACAAGTGGTAATGAAAGCCTCAGCCTTAGAGATTCTAGTCAGTGATCCTGTTCTATCCTTTGTCTTAATTTTTTATGAACATTCAGCAATTATTAGTGGTACAGCCCCAAGGGTCATTGCTGAAAGCTCTTTCAGCAGTACCACAGCCACATATGGCAGTAGAAGTTGAGAAACACAAAGATATTTCCAACCCCTTCCATAAGCGTATCACTTATACCTGACTAACCTAGCATGAACTGACAAAAAGTTGATGTTTGCTGGAGGTTATTTCTAGCAAAAACAAAGCAGACTTCTATCCTGTAAATCTACAGTGGTGTTTTTAAGACAGAAGATTCCCTAATAAGGGAGGTCTATTTTATAGGATTTCTGCATGTAGAGGAATCTATCTTTGCTCTTTGCATTTGGGAAGTTAAAAAGCCAATACACAGGTGGCCAGGAAAGACTGGACTAACCTTTTCCAATTATGAACTAGCTGGGTCATTGAGAATGCCTGCTGGCATACATTATACTATGCAGGGCAACTGTTTGATGGCAATACAACACTGCCCAAAGTCAATTCTTAAATACATGTGGATTTGCACGAATCCCTAAGTGAATGACAAAAACATACACTTTGTACCAGAACTGTGTACTGTTGGATCATGAATCACTCCAGTATCTCTGGTCTCATACTGATCATTTAGAGTCCCTGCGTATTCTCAACAGGAACTACAGAGTAGCATTTTATATTTCTTCCAACAGCCACCATATGTTTTCAATAAGAGCAGCAGTCTGCAGGTGCAGTTATCTTTTGCAGTACATAAATTTTAAGGAGACTGAATTCTTTTTCTCCCCTAACAAAGACCTCTGAGACTCGCCATGCAGTTGAGACCTTGCCATTGAGGTGTAACCTCTGACCTGCGGTGCAACACCCAGCCGAAGAAAGCAAACTCCCTGGCCTGTACAGAACACCTGCCTCAAACATCTGCCAGCAACAGAGTCGACAATTTAATGAACCGCCCTGCTCACAGCCCTGTGATTACAATAGCTCTGCAAAGATTCTTAAGGAGGCCAAGAGTAAAAGTGCTCAGGATAGTATGATTTATAATACTCAAATGTTGACCTTTTACAGCCTTAGTATGATCAAGCCTCATACTTCAGGTTGATGTAGCCTGTTAAAAACACCAGCCCCCTTGCCTCTTGCATGCTAATGCTTTATGTGCATTTATGTCTTTATTCTCCCTTCTACTTATGGACTTGCACCCATTTGGAATACCCAGTGGAGGGAAACCCCACTGTAAAAGCTTGGAGAGAAAACCTCAGGTTTTCCATTTCTCCATTTGTAACAGTAATATTTATATCTGCTTATACAGTGATTTGTGATCGGTGAATAAAGCTGTTTTTTTCTTAGACTTTGCACATTCCAGGCCGCTGTAAGGGTGTCATATATAAGTCCCCATAGAATCTAGACAAAGTCCCACAGATCTGTCTTCTGTCTCAAGCTTTCTGGGAACCCTGCTGTGAATAACATAGCATTTCCACCCTTGAGGCTTTTTTTGCAGGGGCCTGATTCCTGAAGGAAAAATAATATGTAATTCCACCCATTTTGGTTGTTTCAGAAGCATAGTCTGCTTGGGAAAGTGTTCTGCTGTGGGAGCACAGAAAGTTCCTTTGACACCCTTGTGGGTCACTTTTCCCTACCCACCAGGGTAGGTGTATGTGTGCATACGATGAATAAAAGGCACTTGTTCTCACAGCTCTACACCACCTGGCTATGCTTTGTGACAATCTAGTTAGATAGGAGCCGTTTTTAATTGTATATTAAGTAAGCTTAGCAAGTACAGCAATCATGATATATTCTGAGCAGTACATCTCCTTCTGAAGTTAATAGTCCTCACTTGCTGAGGACCTGAAATCACACTGAAATCAAGGAACAATACTGGTAAGCAAAGAAGACTACCCACAATAAGGTCCAATATACCCTTGCTATAAACACAGTATACCTCTTCTTTTTTTTTTTTGCAAAAAATAAATCTTACTTAGTTATCTAGAACATCCTAATTGAGTCATTAGTTCTTCCCACTTATCTGATCATTGCTAAGCTTATCTCTGCTATTTGGCCACAACTTTTTCTTTGCTTCTTTCTGCTGCAAAAAGTGCACAACATAGTCCATCCCTTTCACTGTAATAAGACTGATAAATCTCTAAGATCCCTAGGATTTTAAATGAGGAGAGTTTGCCCTTTGTTAGCCTGAGTTTTTGGAAGTTAGGTTCCCAGACGTGTTTATGTACTGCAAATTGCAATGTTGCAGAGCATAACTTGAGTGCCCAGCCTTATTTCCTCAGATAAATTTTTTTCCTAAATCTCTTAAAAACTGGGATTTATCTAATTGTCCTCTATAGTAACACCTATAAAGCTGGTACCCTGACCATCCCAGACAAGGAGATCTGAATATACTGAAGTTCCCTCTCTGTTTAGCTCCTAAATCTCATTTTAATTAATCTAAGACATAGGGATGGGATAGCACAAGTAGGAGATTCAGGAGACAGGTTCATTTTAGCATGTTGCAGTGTCATGGTACGACAAAAGATCACTAGGTCTGAGAAGTGCTTGCAGGTGCTCAAGATACCCCACTCAATATAATCTGAAAATTAAATAAGTTTGTTTTGAGTATTGAACAACTCTTTAATGTCATAGAAGAAAAACCCATTAAAGAAAATTTTCTTTCGTTAGATAATCTACAAAAGTTGCGTTCCAGCTCAGTTTTTAATGTACCAAAAAGACATGATTTCTTTTAAATGACCCTAATTTTTTCTCCCTACTGTTCTGTTGTGAGAATGACTCTAACCTAGTTAGGAAACTCCTTTACTCTGATGGAAAAGTTGTGAGCATGTAGGGACAGAAACATCTGAGAAAGGACAGATTTACAGGTTCCCAGCTAATTCCATTCCAGGACAGTTCTCTGCTAATGCTCCTCTTTCCCATTTCTGAATTGGCTGCTGTGTAAATTTTAGCTGTTCAAAATCCCTAAGAAAAATAACAGAAAAACTACCTTTCTCAAATTAATATCTAGTCTCATAGACATGTACAAGAGTAAAGAATTCAGATGGTCTGCAGGAAGTGTATTCACTACACACAAATTACATAAATAAGCACCAAGTACCTCAAAAGTGCACAACCGACTTTATCCATGTCCATGTCAGATCCAAAAAGGATATTTTTTTTTTTTCTAATAGAAGAATCGTGCATTGTCTGGAATAGAAAAATCCTGTCATTAGGGGTGTACCTCAGGCATCGCTACTGGCACCCATACTGTTCAACATCTTCATTAATTACCTGGATGATGGGACAGAATGAACCCTCAGCAAATCTGCAGATGATACAAAACTGGGAGGGGTGCTTCATACACCAGATAGTTGTGCCACCATTCAGAGGAACCTCAAAAGGCAGAGAAGAATGCACAAAGTTCAGCAAAGGGAAAAGCAAAGTCCTCCACCTGAGCAGTAATAAGCCCTGTACCTGTACAGGCTGGGGGCTGACTGGCTGGAAAGCAGCTTCACAGAGAAAGACCTCTGGGTCTGGGTGGACACCATGCTGACCATGTGTCAGTAGTGTGCTTTCATGGCAATGAAGGCCAATAGCAGCCTAGGCTGCATTAGGCAAAACATTGCCAGCAGGTCAAGGAAAATGATGCTTCCTCTTTGCTCAGCACTGGTGAGACACATCTGGAGTGCTGGGTCCAGTTCTGGGCTCCCCAGTACAAGAGAGATGTAGATATAGCAGAGTGCAGCAAAGGACCACAAAAGTGATTAAGGGACTGGAGCATCTTCAACACAAGGAGAAGCTGAGAGAGCAGGGACTGTTCAGCCTGGAGAAGAGAAGGTTCAGAGAGGACCTTATCCATGAGTGAAAATATATGATGGGGAGAGTAAAGAAGAGTGAACCAGACACTTCTCAGTAGTGTCCACTGACAGGACAAGGGCACAAACTGATACACATAAAACTATGTATGAATATCAGAAAACGCTTTTTTACTGTGAGTGTGACTCAGCACTAGAACAGGTTGCCCAGGGAGTTTGTGGAATCTCCATCCTTGGAGATATTCAAAGCCTGACTAGGAACCACCCTAAGCAACCTGCTGTAGTTGAGCCTGCCTGAGCAAGAAAGCTGAACTAGACAATCCAGCCTCAACTATTCTGTGTAATTCTGACTTATCCAGCCATTTTGTGTTAAAATTGGATGTCACTTCTGGGATTCATCTTACAGGCTACATGGGACAGATGGCCAAGATGTCTGTCTGATCTTGGTATTGAAAGCACTGACTCAGCAGTGTTAATAACAACATCATTTATCTCTGTGCATACATTGTCTGGCTACATGAGGCATAGCTGGTCATATGGAGTCATCCTCTGTGACAGGTTGCCACTTTAGCCTGTTCTTAGGTTAGTCAAGGGCTCATACAGGACTCAGAAAAAGTTCTTAAAGGGGCTTTAATCTAATAATTTTAAAAGTTAGGCAAAAGCAGGCTGGCTTCTAGGACTCTAGCATCTGACTGGAGACATAAGAACTTTCTGAGGAAACACTGACATGATAAGGTAGCGAAGCTTTTCTTCCTCTCCAAGCAGTCAGGAGGCTAATTGTGTCCTTGAGCACAAAACAAGGTGGAATAACTATGCTGGATGTCCAAGGTGGTTGCAGCAGGACACACAACTTTCATATCAGCTACTTGGTCCTCAGTCATTAACAGAGTAACCCTTCCCACATGACAACTGAAGTGATGCTTCCTTCTGACTTTAGTTTAAAAACAAGATTTGTTTTTAAAACTCGAACATATGTTGTAATTATTTTTTTCCTTCCTTAGAAAATGTACAGGTTATAAAGATACATTTACTGATGGAAAAGACTGGTTTTCATTAACAATTACTAGCATGATAAAACAAAACAAACCCCTTTAATAGGCTTATTTTCAACAATTTTACCTTTCTCAGCTTGCAAGTTCTTCAGTTCTTTTAAAATTATACCACATAAAGCAGAAAGAAATAGTCATTGCAAACTAAAATGATAGGATTTTATTGCTAAAAAAAATCAGAAATGAAAGAATTTATTGTGAAAAGTGTATGAAGTAATTAGCACATCGAGCTGTTCTGAACGCTGCTGGCACTGTTTAGAGATTAAGTCAGCCTTTGGCATTGCTGATCGTTATTATTTCAATGTTGTATTTTTAAAGGGGGATTTTAATGAAATGCTATTGGATTAGTAGTTTGGAAAAAAAGGTTTACTTTATCAAGCAGATTTATAATGAAAGTCCATGGTGGTGGCAAGGGCAATGAAAGGAATATACCTCTGGTAACACAAATTTCTAGATATGTTTTATGCTGAGCTTTTACCTGAAAGTATGACTTTGATCAACAGCTAGTTCATCTGTGATCTTGGAAAACAACTGAATCTTTTCCTTTGCAAAACAAATAAAAGAAAAGAAATCTAAAAGAGATTCAAAATGTAGCTCTGAGAATTTTGGCAATTTTCTCTTGAAAGGGGGTTTCAAAAAAGTGTGTTAATTCCTGGAGATGTGTCTCAATCCATTTCATGATTTTCTCGCATTTTATTTTCTCTTTGGAGTTTGAATGAACTGTTGACTTTCTCCTCTCCTCATCGAAAGCAGAATTTTTAATTTTGTCACTTGTTAACAGATCTAGGAGAGATATTTGGCAATCAAGAAGACTCTCAAAGGACAAGGTTTAAGTTACCATGTACAGGTTTTATCAGGGCAATAACCATTCACCTTTGTGAAGCAGTTCATGAAGGCAATGTAAGTGAATCACACTCACAATCAACAACTTTTTCTTCTGTTTTCTGGGGTTTTTCCTGTTAAGATTTTATGCAGCTGTCTAAGCACGGATATGTATTGAGAAAATAGATATTGAAAATGAATTATGTTTGCATAAAGCAATTTCTGAATTTAGATGGGAAGCACTAATTCACAGGAGATATATTGCTGTATATTCACTGCATACCTAGAGAATACTAGGGAATCCCTCCCTTAAGGATAATAAGAAATACTAGAACATCAGAAACTAGGGAGTAAATATTAGAAAAAGATGTTTGTCATTGCCTCATTCCATCTGGTCAGATTAAAGCACAAAAGCTGTTTTCGGAGTATTCATATTTTCTTCTACAGGAAATCATACAACTTCCTATAAGCATAAATGATGACACGACTTAGATTTCCAAAAATCTATATGGACATAGTTAAATGCTGCTCAACTTTTACTGTGATCTTCAGTTCTATTGACTTATACAGGATTTAAGCAGATCCAAACATGCTGACCTGAATGAAAATGATCTCCAGAGCCTCAGCTGACATAATATCATCAAATGAAACTCACCAGCAGAGAAGCTTGTAAGCTCAATTTAAGACAAGGTAATTGTCTTATTGCAGAACCCACAAATGAAAGCCTCCAAAGAGAGCCATTCAAAATACGTGCAGTAACTTCTCTGCTTTTCTTTTTATGCGGGGCAAAATGCTTTGGAAAACACTTCTACCAATATTTTCCACTGAAAATATTTACTGTTATTTAAATACTGTTATCAGCTATACTACTACGAGGGAATAGGATGCAAAGAAGATAGGGTTGTCCAACAAGGCAGAAATACGTTTTTTTCTTTCAGGAGCATTTAGAGGGAAGTTAAAATCATTGAGAATTGTATTGCTTATGGCTCTTTAAAAAACTGTTCTGCTCAAACATAAAGTCATGTTGCTCAAGGAAATCTCTTTTCAGCTTATTCTTCAGATTCCAATAGGGACCATTATAATAATCAGAAATAATGATAGATCTTAATCTCATCTGATCAGATATTACAAGTGCAATGAAAACCAGTTTCCTTTGGGACAAGAAACATTTATTCTGAAGGTATTCTACAAAGAAATTATTTCCAGGATACAAAATGAAAGATGAAAACAAGGGTTATGTTTTTTTCTCTGTTTGATATGTTGCCCTAGGCAATCTTGGGAATCTTGATAATTCTGTAATATTTCTAAATCACTTTGTTCTTATTCCTTTTATAAGCTGGTGAAAAGTAAAGTAATTTTGAGTAATCAGATGTCTTCTGTTATCTACTTTATACCATTAGCTCCTAATTACACCAAAAAATTAACATTCCTTAGAGAACTTTACTTTTTACTAGGATGAAGTTAAGTCTGAGATTTACCATTTTACCAAAAAATCCTGTATTTTGTGTTAGAATGAGGCAACAATTTTATCTGTGAACACTAGGTGATACAATTTTTTTAAATGCAGATATATGTAAAGAAACACTCAATACAGACTTAAGCCGTAAACAAAATTATTCTATTCATGATTTTATATTAACTTATCATTAATATGGTAATGTCCTATTAAGTATAAATGTAGTGCTTAGAATCAAAGTAAAGATTAAATAAAAGTAAATTACTCTGTCACAGCCTCAATCTTGTATAGATACTTTCCAGGTGACTAGTATGCCTGACTGTTAAACAAAGCAAATATGGACCATTTGGAACTACTTGGAAATCCTTTCATCATTTGCTTAAAAGAAATGTGTCCCCAATAGTTCAGCACATCATTCTCTGGAAACCATTTAACTAATTTATAAAAACAAGGCCACTGTTGAGAGTGTGGCCTGCATCTACCAGGCATAATGATGCTGCCTTATGTTTTGTTCATTCTGGAAACAATCAGTCACACACGTGCCAGGAATAATAGTTACTACATGTTCAGAAAGTACCCAAACACCAGAGACACATGTATCTCATTGACTAAGTGGGGAGTATAAATCCACACCAAGCATTGTATTCTGATATTCATAAGATATTTTATTTCAGCTGCTGGCAGTTTCAGATCATTTTTATATCTAATGCATCATAGTTCAAAAAGACCATGGAGATAAAGCATGTGAGTGAGAAAAAGAGGGCTGTGGTGAACTGAGAATAGAAAGCTGCAGAAAAAAAACAAACAGAAGACATTAATAGTTTTCTGTGACAAATTTTCAGAGCAGCTGGAGATATCAAGCAGACATCAGTAACAAAATATCCCATTTCTACAAATTCAATGTAATATGCAGTTATTACAAAATAAAATTCACACAGCCCAATGATATATGTTAGAAATTAAAACCAGGATGTCTCGGAAGCACAATCTACTTTCCTGGGACCACTCACAGGATTAAGTGTTGTACAATTTCGGGAAACTCAACAGAATCAATTCCATAACAATTCTTTCCATAAATATTACTGGCAGGAACTTGGTTCCCTAAAACTCCCTAATAATCATTTTAGAAAAACCAGCCACCCATTCTACCTTCTTCTAAAGCCTTGCCATCCCAGTCAACAGTGTGAATGTTGCTGCATACAAAGAAAGAATACTGAAGGCTGTATCAGTTGTATCTGATTAGAAAGATTTTGTTAAAATCTTGCCAATAGTTGATATGTTCCTGTGGACTACAAAGCATCATTTGTGCTTTAATTCATTCAGCCTATGAAGAATCTCAGCCCTTGTTGGAACTGGAAGATACTTTGCCTTCATGGGTGATGGACAGTCACAACACACTAGCATTATTGACAGCAGTTTCTTGTCTAGTTCACAAAGTATTTATGGGGTTATATACTCCAGTGACAGGATTGACAGCACAGTCTTCTCTTTAGCGCTTTGATGGGAGAAAGTATGCCCCTTTAGTTATGTGACTTAGTTTAATGTAAATTCAGAATAACTACACATGGGCCAATAGGTTGAAACAGATGTAAGTCAGCATGTCTGAGTCAGGTTTAGTAGGTGAACCGACCAGTTAAATGTACTTTTACACTGAGGCAATAGACAGAAAACACAACTGACCTACTACAGGCAGGGGACAGAAGTTACTGTCTAGGGGCCCATGGGTTGCCTTAGCATAAAATCAATGAGGGTTCAGATTTGATCTTGCAGGATGAAAGGATTAATGCATCTGAGAAATGTCAAAGAAAACAAGATTACAGTGCATGTGATGCATAAAGAACTGAGGCTTAAGTATGCACGGGGTCTCTGCTGGGTCAGTTTGCTGGATTTTCTCCTTTTCTCTGAAGGTAGAATAACCTACTAGCAAATCTTTCCTGAAATGCATTATTAACTCTGCTTGCATTTTGGTTCATCTTAGAAGTGTTACATATTTCATATCGAAAGCTGCTTCTTTAAAGTGTGATTAATACAGAATTAAATTTAGGTAAGCTAACAGAGGACTTGATGGCTGTGATTAGACATACAGCCCCACACGGTCTGGGAGTGATTGATCAGTAAGGGTGATCCTACTGGCTGCTTGTGAGACTGGAGGGCACTACCAGCCCTCCGGTACTCTCCCCATGCTGCCCAGGGCCCAGGACCCCACGTCAGCCCCCCCAGTGGTTGGCTCGTGACCACGTTGCCAAGGGACCATCATGGCATTTGTTCTCCCTGCTTCCTGCGTCATCACTACTACCATGTGGTTTTTGCACTATGTGGAATAAAAGGATTGTGCTCTAGCCCACTAGAGTGGTTTTACAATAAAATGAACCTGGGGGATAAGTGGCACTGCCTGAGCTGCCCCCTGAAGGGGTGCTAGGGTGATCAGGCAGGGGTACGTAAATGGTGTGGTTTAACAAAATACTCCAGTTCCATCTTTTCCACTCTGCACTGGAGAGTAGTGCCAAGAGAAACTTAGCCAAACTCTAGACTTTGTACTGGGCCTCGCTAGCTGGACCAGTCCTACCTATGTCAGGAAGCAAACCAACAATTAAACCACGTGGCTGGTCAGGCATCTAGTACTGAAGCTCGCTACCTGAACATCTTTCACACAGACTCACAGAGGCAATGCATATGCCTTAATTACACAAAGCAACTGAGTATATCATGCCTCAGAATTTACAAAGCTTTTCCTAACTCCGCTTTACATATGACAGGATCACAGGATGGTTGAGGTTGGAAGGGACGTCTGGAGATCATCTGGTCCAAGCCCCCTGCTCAGGTAGGACCATCTAGAGCCAGTTTCCCAGACCGTGTCCAGACAGCTTTTAAATATCTCCAAGGATGGAGACTCCACAGTCTCCCTGGGCAACCAGTGACAATGCTCAATCACCTTCACAGTGAAAAAGTGTTTCCTGATGTTCAGAGGGAACCTCCTGTGTTTGAGTTTGTGCCCATTGCCCCTGGTCCTGTCACTGGCACCACTGAAAAGAGCCTGGCTCTGTCTTCTTTACACCTACCCTTCAAGTATTTGAACGCATTTGTACCTATTGTGGCTTTGGGCTCAGGAAGGGAGAAGCAGAGGCAGTGATGTCTTCTGTGACAATGAATTAAAGACACGGCATGAGGTTCAGGACAAAACAACTGACTTCTTGTTGTAACTCCAGAAATAACTTTAACTCTGGTATTTCCTAATTTTCAAGTACTCAACTTTTCAAATTAAGTATACTGCAATAAGTTTGAGGAATGTAATGGAATACACATTTCCCTCCAGTTATAGCACAGTGTAACATTCAACCAATATCTCAGTTTTTGTGCTCACCTAACGGATAGGCGCATTAGTCACTAAGAACTGTGTTTGACTAATTATACCTTTACATTAAAGAGGACTTACTTTGATATATATTGCCATTTGAAAACCTTGTGTCAGCCAAATTCTCTTCTCAAAAGCATTTGTGATAACGTGAGCAACAATAAATTTGCTCTAGTCTCACATGGAAAATCAGCTTTGGTATCATGTTTAAGCTACAAACTGAAAAGTAATACAGTCTTCACTTTGCAATTTACATAATCCCTATTTTACTTGAAAAGAAAAATAAAAACCAAAAATCAGTGGCACGAATATTTATTTCTATTATTTATTATTGTACATATACATATACACCCTTACAATATGCATGCATATACATATATGTACACATGCTCTTTCTAGATACTGTGAGGTTTTATTGATAAGCAAAAGTTATCAGGGAGAATCTCTGACCTGGGTCAAGCTGACGAGGCAAAACTGATAGGTCATGAAGGTCAAGACCTCTTTCAATTAAACCCACACCATGTGAATGGCATTAGGTAATTACTGTTTTAGATGTGCCAGGGTGGATTAATTGTGTGTCTATTAGCAATTAGACATTGAAGTAGTTGAAGAGTGAAACTCACAGTGTATTACTACAGTCTATTAGTTATAAGATGGTAAATACTGATACTTAAAAATACTTTTAACTACATAAATTTCAGTTTCTAAGCAATAAATTAGCATGATTGCCAAAATCCTCCATTCAAGGCTTCAGAATGAGGGGTAAGCACGCTACCATTTCATTAAAGGAGTAGCTATAGGCCCTTATCTGAAAACCACTGAAGTTAATGAATGACAAGAATGTTAACTGATGAGAAAAAGATGGGTAGTCTTTAAAATCATTAACAAACAATAAGCTTTAAAAAAATGCGTATTTGATGTATGAGTTATAAGTCTATTCAGTCTTGCACCATAACTAGTTTTTTATGGCTAACCCCTCTAGCTTTCCAACATTTGTCACCATCTGGATTTTACTTACAAGAGTATATGTATGTTCATAATTCTAACATTTATAAATATTTCTGAGCAAGAAGACCACAAAGGGTTTTTCACTGAATTAGGGCACAGAAGATTTTTTTTTACTCCTTTCTCTACTAGTACCTGTTGGTTAAGAAAATTTCATTTCCCTCCTATGTAAAAAGAAGACAAGAGACATGAGAACTGGAAAAGTGGGAATGTTTTGAAAGATTTGCCTCTTCTTGGTTATCATGTTCCACTTAGACTGACAAATGGCCTTAGACTGTTAAATTGGCTCTTAATACTGTGGAGCACTTTTGGACTTTAGGTGCACTGCAGCTGGGTAGGCAGAGGTTGGCAGCTGCCAAGCATTCGGCAGCACCATTTTTAATTCTGACCTGGCTTGATCAGAAAATTGCACCTCTGTTAGCAGCTACAGTTTAGGCCACAAGGATATCTGTGTTATCCTGTCTTCAATGTTAAGTTATGAAATCTCAAAGCTACATAATCACTGCTACAAAATTCATCAATCTGTATGTTTAGATGCACAGATTGCTACAAGCAGATCACCTTTGTACGCTGGATTTCTCCCTATGTCAAGACATTATGACTCTTGAACAGTAGTCTCCAGTCTCTGCAGCTGTCCTTGCCTCTGCTTAGGATCAAGGAAATCTGGAGATCATCATTCCCGGTGAGTGGGTTCCTGGTCCAAGCCCTGCCTGCTGGAAGCAAGACCAGCTGTGGTGTGAGACACCAGTTAGAAATATGCTTCCTTCTTTCACAGGGGGAGATACACAAAGAAGGCCCTGGTTAAAAGCAAAAGTACTCTATGGATGGTTGTGCATATTGTGGTTTAACCCCAGCTGACAAATAAGAACCACACAGCTGCTCGTTCACTCTCCCCCAGTGGGGGAGAGAATCAGAAGAGTAAGTGAGAAAACTTGTGGGTTGAGATTAAGACAGTTTAATCAGTAAGGCAAAAGCCCCACATGCAAGCAAAGCCAAACAAGGAATTCGTTCCCTGCTTCCCATCGGCAGGCAGGTGCTCAGCTATCTCCAGGAAAGCAGGGCTCCATCACACGTAACAGTGACTTGGGAAGACAAACGGCATCATTCCAAATATCTCCCCCCTTCCTTCTTCTTCCTCCAGCTTTATATGTTGAGCATGATGTCATATGGTATGCAATACCCTTTTGGTCAGTTGGGGTCAGCTGTTCCAGCTGTGCCCCCTCCCAGCTTCTTGTGCACCCCCAGCTTCCTCGCTGGTGTGGGGTGGTGAGGAGCAGAAAAGGTCTTGACTCTGTGGCAGCACTGCTCAGCAATAGCCAAAACATGCCTGTGTCATCAGAACTGTTTGCAGCACAGATCCAAAACACAGCCTCATACAAGATACTATCAAGAAAATTAACTCTATCCCAGCCAAACCCAGCACAGTGTACTGCAGTAACAGTGAATGATTCATGGCCTAAAGCTGAGAACATGAAAAGTGAGAACAGGAAGTTCAGAGCAGGGAAATAGATGGTGCCTCTTGTGCAAGAGAAGCGTGGTTGTGTGTAGGTACCTGGAAGATCTCTGAAATCCAAAGCTCTGTAAAGCTTTGGAGCAGTTCTGTCCCTCTAAATAGCAAAGGGCACTGGCCACAGTAAGGGCTCACAAGGTAAGCTACTGCTTCTTGGACAAAGATAATCTAGTTCTTCATCAGTTTACTAAAGTGACTGATGTTACAGCCATGACATTAGCATCCCTTAACAGCTGTGTCCACAAGACAGAGAACAGCGATGTTCATAAGGGGGAGAGACTATGCTTCAACTAGAGCAGGCTTTAGGCTTTTGATTTTTAAAATACAACAAATTAGATTGAAAGTCACTTTTTCAGAGCACAGCAGAAAACTTGTGCTTGGCTTACCTCGCATTCAGTTTCTCATCTATATGCAAACATGTAGCGCACGAACAAAACCAGAGCAGAACCATGAAAAAGCCTCACAAACCACCTCCATATCCATGCCATTCTGATTTTACTTTTTCTTTCTCCTGTATCTCAGCAAGCCACTCACAATGTAAATTTAAGGAATGTAGTTTGCTTAAAAAGGACACTTTTCCCAACATTTCTGCACCTGAAAATACCAGTTAATCTAAACTAAAATATTTGCATTAAAAGCCTTTGAATTTCTATGTATCTATGATGAAAATGTTAATCAAAACCAGAATACAATTGCCAATAAGAGGAGGAGCAGCACAAAGGACTATCTTACAGAGCAGACTTGCAGCTGTGTCTCCACCATTGCAAGGAGATATTTGAACAATAAAATTTTACTTTTTATGGGCTGGATGTCTGCTTTTCCATGATCAGGTTTATCCCCACGTAGAATAAAGCATGGAGGTTCTCTGAACAATTCTTACTGTTTTTAGGCAAAGGATTTGATAAAGAGAGAAAGAGAGAGAGACATTGTGTTCCCTGAGGGATCTTCAGTCTGAGCTGTACTTTACTAGCTACACTGAGGTAAAAAATAATCTTTCCAAAACATGGGGAGAGAGACAAATTGGCTTATAACAGTCCTTGCCAATGTTTTATTGCATAAGACTAATGCAGCAGGATTATTGACCTCTTTTGACCTTTTGACCTTGGTTAACTGCATCTTTAAAAAATACCATTTGCTCCATGCATTTTTCCCCATGAATGGGAGTAATTTTTTAACCTTGTGGTATTTGTTAGGCATAGTTCAGTCAGGAGTAGGGAGAAAATAGATTTTCTAAACATAGCTGGTGGCATTATGAATTCTGAGTTTTATCATTGTAAAAGATGTTTACAGATAGTTTTTTTTTTAACTTTACATTATGAAAAAAATTATTATTCTTCCTATCAGCCTGAGAAAAGAATAAAAGATTGTTATTTCTCTCTTGAAATCCTCATGAGTTACACACAAACTAGAATGGGAAATATCATTAAAGTATATAAGCAGTTTGCCTGTATTTTTTGTTAATCATTTAAAATGAAAACAGTACCTGTCATTAGAAGTTGTAGGTCTTTAGAAACACAATCTCTTCTTTCATTTGCTGTCCCAGCTTCTTGTTTTAGGTGTTGGCTTTAGTGACAAAAAGCACAAACTTCATGACAGAATGAAAGGCTGAAAGCATATATTTAATTATAATCATCAAAAAAATTCGTATTTCTCTTTGCCCATAGTGTGTGTGCTTACAGTTTAACTGAGTCAGAATCAGCACTCCCATATACTTTTAAGCTTCAGAATTATTTTTGGAAGATATAGCAATTTCTGTTTCAAAGCTTTTCCTTTTTCTTTTTCTGCTAGGAGCATGTCACAAGGAAATATTTCTCCCTGATCAGTTCTTTACACAAACACTGACTTTATCAGCATTCAATCACAATCACAGTTATTTTTGCCCCTTTTTCAAAGCAGGAGAAACTGTACTGTACTACTTCAGTTGTGCTAGTCCTCAGAAACATTTCTTTTTTATAATATCACAGTATAATATTCCATTCATCTTTATGTTAATTTTTCTGTGTAAATATGTGGCCTTTACAGTCTCAGAGTTAGAATTTTACAGAACCCAGGAGTGACAGAATACGGGCTGTGCTAGTAGCAACATCTCCATTCCAGTCCCACTGATTCACTGAGCCCTGACTCAGTGAATTCTAAGGGGTAATAAGTCTTCCACCTACCAGGTTAATTACAAAAGATATTAAGGACATAGTCCCAACAATGTTTTGTTCTAAGACGAGTACCAACACAAACCTCAGCTGCACTTGGGAATTTCAAAGATGTCAGAAACCACATATTTTCTGCTTTCATTACAGCGCTGATAACATCAGAGCTACCAGGGTCTGTGAAGATTAATACAGTCAGTAGTTAAAGCTTTCTCATCTGTAGCAAATGATGTGCATGGCACTAATAAAGTTTACTGTTTTACAAATGTGTAATACAAATCCATCACATATTTTACTGTGAAACAGACAAAGTCTCAGGTGTTTCTGAAATTTTATGTCAATATACCCAATTCTGGATGAAAAGTAAATGCTAATTACTCCCAAATGGCACTTTTGAGCTAAACAGCTATTTAACTGGGGGAAAGAGGTGAAGAAAGGATAATACTCCCACCTCTGCAAGTTTGAAAGGCCAAAAAAATGGAAAAAGTGTCTTTCAGATGTAAAGCAAGATAGAAGATACTGTATACTGTAGCACTGTAACAACTGATGGACCAAAACATTCCTGAAATCAAATATTTATCTCCCTGATAAGAAGCATTCAATTTTGGAAAAGTATTCAGCTCTTTTCTAGACCAAGTTCTGTGTTGCATCTTGAATTAATATTAATTAAATCACTCCGTATCTCCTTAATCTAGGTTGCCTTTCCAAAAAGGAAGTAAATTCTAGTTTTCCATTAACTATAATATAATATAATATGATTTGGCTAATGTTAATGAATTGTTCTATAATGTGGTCAATCCATTTCTTCCAGAAGTATTTCAAAGCACTGTATGTCCAGTGCTTGAATTAATAAAAAAATAAGTAGGAAAAAAGAGAGGGGAAAGGTAGGCATTTGAGAAACTAAAATAATAAAAGCTGTTTCTTTTAAAGTTAACTTGATTTTTCTATGCCAGACCAAAAAATCTTAACACCCACCCTCCCGGTGTGCATATTTAATGCTGTTTAGCTTTTTTACTGAAACACCAACAATCAAGGGATGCAACCTTAGTAATTACAAAGTACAGTGCAGCTCTGTGGTGATTAATGCTAATATATTACTATGTTGTTGTTTGAATCCAGAGGTCATGACTTGCAGTGAAGTTCTGGTGGACCTCTTCACTACCAATGCCTTTCTTTTGATAGAAATATATAGAAATAGAAATTTGAAGGAATTTTTTTGAAGTTGTATTCATATCACACAAACTCTTATGCTGACTGTAGCACATAGATCTCATAATGAGACACAAGTAACTTTTCTGGGTTTATTTTTATTAATTGATTTTATTGTGGTTTTGTGCACAATCCCACTGCATTATTTTATTACTCTAAAGCTGGATACTTCCTTTTCCTACTATAAAACACAACAGACACGCTTTTCAAAAGAACACTGAAGCATCAGCAATACCCTTGTTTATTTGTTTCCAAATTAACTGACCTTGGAGTTAAAAGACCCTTGGTGGCCTTTTCACAACTCTGTAATATTTCATATCTGCTGGAACCATATTTGGCAATGTGGTACTCTTAGTGCAGGGAGTGCTTCATGAATGCCAGAAAGGTTTAGCTTTCACTTCAGATAGGAACTCAAATCTCCATAAAAAAATCTTCCACTAAACCTCTCATCTATTAGTTTAGTCTTCCTTAGCCATTCAGCTGAGTATACAAAACATGAGTGTTAGCCAGTCCTCCCAGTGTAGAGGACTCTTTGTAAATAACCCAGGACATATTCAGGGAGAAAATGTAGCTTGCTCTAAAATCACTCCAAAAATCTTCCATTGCATCATAAAATCACTGGTCTCCACCATGGGATGATGCAATTTAGAAGCTGCTTCAAGGATTCCAGGGAGAACAATGATTGATTAGTGCTTTCTTGTTTTGTTTTCCTCTCTTGGATTATGCAAAGCAACAAATTATAATAGAAACTGGATTAAACTGCTCTGGAAGTTATCCAGATCGCCAAGTATAATAGCTCAGAAGTACCATCATATTGTTAACTCCCAGAAATAGTTATGATACATATTTCTTCTGAAGTAGGAGCAGCAATTTGCTTAAATGTTTCATTACATGATTAATATATTAATCCATTATGGAATGAATGTCACCACTCATCCTTTGATAGTATCCTGTAAAAGAGGTTATAAAGTATAGTAATAACATTTAGACATGCTTAACTAATTATGCATATAACATAGGCAGCATAGTGAAATGCTACTACACTCAATACTATGTTTGCCATTCTAAAATTGTTTTTTACTGTTAAACTACTGTTTTGTGAGCAGTGGCAGTGATGCTGCTCAAAGATAACATCTGCAGTTCTGTGAACATCCATATCAATTTTTTGCAACCATTTGAATACCGTTTTTATAATACCAAAACTGATTTCCAGCCTCATTAGTTTAACTTGATCAATGAAAACACCTTTAAAATTTAGCACATACGCCTTTTGCTTAGCTTTTGCCCAGTATACACTTAACAATACAACTTTAACTAGAAGGGGCTGTTTCTCACTTCCATAGTTAATTTGCCTACTGAAGGCAAGCATGCTATTAGCTGTGAGGAACACAGCATTTATATTCAGTGATGTGTATTTTCAAGCAAATTCCATCAACAATCTTTAGTTCACCAAAACCCATTCAGTATGCATGCTTAGAAAGCTTTAAGAGGGGTAGTCGCATGTGCCTGGAAGCTTACTTCAGATAGGAGTAGTTCAAAGCATTTACATCAAAGCCCTAATTTTTTTGCCATTAAAGACTGTGGAGGTGAGTTTGGCAGACACAAAGTCTTGCATTGAAAGCCAGAGGCAAATGTATATATCTCTAGGCTTGTTCTGTTCGTGTTTTCATTAATTGCAAAGAATGTATTGCTTTAGGCTTACGTAATCTATAGATAACAGAATCACTTCAGCAGAAATAAGAATTCTTTAAATCACCCACAGAATTATCTTAGATACCAACATTGAAGAATTTTGTGGTCCCTATTTTGCTATGAAAAAATACTTCAGATTTCTCTTTACCTTTTACAGAAGAGCCATACCCTTTACCAGTAGAAGATAGTTCACTCACATGTTCAGCAACTCTAATGGTACTAATTTTCCAAATAGTTCTGAGGTGGGTAAAAGAATTACGGGAAATGGGAGGAGAAAACTGAGTGGGGATCAAGTGATAAAAAAGATATTTTAGCAGTTCCATCACTCTAGACAACAGTGACTTTATGGATAATTACAAAACTTTTATTCTTGAACCTGACATACCTGCAGTGACGCACGTTGCCCCCATTAACAGTAGCAGACTGTCAGTGTCTCTGTTGGCTCCTCAGCTACGTGTGAGAAGGGGCAAGAGAAAGAAGGGTGTTTTTCTCGTTGGAGTTTGTTATCCATGAGAGTTGCAGTGACAAAAATAAAGGAACAAAGGAAGTAAGACAGAAAGGCAGTGAAAAATAAACTATATGTAAGCCACCAGTAGAACCTTCAGGGTAAAAAATAATCTTCATTCCTTCAGGAGGAAAGGAAAATCATGGATTTAGACAGCCTTATTTTCATATGCTTCTTCTAAACCATTCCCAGTCACAGCTAAAAAACATCCTAACCATACCAAACTGTGGTGCTGGTAGGGGGGTGATGGTTAAAGACCAAGAGGTAAGGAAAAAAAGGGAACACTCGCTGTGGTGGTTTGACCTTGGCTGGACGCCAGGTGCCACCAAGCCACTCTATCGCTCCCCTCTTCAGTGGGACAGCCGGGGAGAAAATGAGATGGAAAAGAAAGAAAACTCGTGGGTCAAGATAAAGGCAGTTTAATAAAAAAGCAAAAGCAAAGGCTGCGCATGGTAGCAAAAGGAAAACAAGATTTTATTCTCTACTTCCCATTAGAAGGCGATGCCCAGCCAGTTCCTGGGAAGCAGGGCTTCAGAATGCATAACTGTTGCTCTGGAAGACAAAATGTCATAAAAAGACAAATTCCCCCCCTCCTCTTCCTTTTCCCTCAGTTTCTATATCTGAGCTGACATCATATGGTATGGAATACCCCTTTGGTTGGTTTGGGTCAGGTGTCTTGGCTACATCCCCTCCCAAGATCTTGCCCCCGCCCAGCCCACTGGTGGTGGTGGGGGGGAATGTTGGAGACACCGGCATGGTGCTGTGCAAGCACTGCTCAGCAGTAGCCAAAACACGGGTGTGTTATCAACACCTTTCTACATACCAATAGAAAGCACAGCACTATGCAGCTTGACCCAATACACTCACCAAGGTCACCTTGAGCAGAAAGACCTTTGTGTTTGGGATCCCAGATGGTTTCAGTTTCAGCTATGGACAGTCATGCATCATGAAACCAACCTTTCAGAAAACAGCTCTTCAAAAGCCCTAGCAGAGATGGGGAAGCTCCTTATCTAACATGTCAACAGAGCTGATGTGCAGTACTTGTGGGGGTACCAGCCCCTCCAGTTGGAATGAGATCAATATGCAGTCATCTTGAAATACCTGAATACTAATGTAGCAATTAACTCTAATACTAATGCTACAATTTGCAAGTGAAGTCTGAGGTACCTGGAGTCATCTGTGGTTGCAGAAGTTTTGCTCACTGTGTTTTCACAAAGATGGGTGTGTGCGTGTAACAAATCAATCAATTTAATAGTCTTAGTTAATTACATCCCTACGAAGTGTAGACACTCAGCTAGATACTTTCTCTCCAACTGGAATGGAAAGATCAGAGGGGAGCCAAATTCTTTGGTCTTTCCATAAGCATTAAATTATCACTGGGGTTTCTCAAATTCCAAGGGACTGTTTGCCCTTACTAAAGATTGCCTTATTTCATACATACAAGTAAAGAACTCTGAAGGATGAAACCTCTGCCTCTGCTTGGGGCAAAAAGGGTAAGCTTTTTCTTTTGTGATGAGTAAAAGCTCAGGCCAGAATTTTTAAGCACATAGGACCAAGTTCTCAGTACCATTGTCAACCACAGAAGGTTACAACAGGAAAGCAGCAGTCACTCAGCAGGATAATGTAAACACATGCTGGGGAAGTAAGAGTTGCATTTAAGAAATGAAGGAAATTAATTTTTTAGATTGATGATAATTTTTCTGGAAATTCTTGGGGGGTCTAACTGTATTCTGAGAGATCTTTGGTTTCTCATGATTGCAAAGCTTCTGAATTCTCCCTCATACACAGATAAAAGTGCCAGTGTGCTAAGAAGTGAACTCTCTATAGGAATAGCTCATCAATTTTCTCTGTATTCCAGTGAAGTCAGTTTTGGAATGCCACTAAGGTCCCAACAGCTGCTTTTTTAGGAGCAGATGCCATTTGGGAGAGTCTGCCTAAAAGACAGCAGTAGCAACACAGGGATTGCGACTGTCAAAGTTGTGCATTTGCTTCACCAATGCATGTGTGCATACTAATGGAGTAATTTGATTATTTTTTTAAAAGGCATGCTCATTGCTTGGTTGGTTTAATAATCAAGGATTTGAAAAGCAGAGTTTTTCTACAGTAGGGATTAAATTATCGGCCTTTATGGTTTGTGTTTCTTTTTGTCCCTTTCTCCCTTTCTTCTTATTACCTGACTCGTTACTTTCTCCCTTCTCAATATCCTATTTAACCACTGCTCTTTAAATCCCCCACCTCCTCAGCCCTGATTTTGGTGTGGTTCTGCTCCCATCTTTCACCACCCTTTGTTTGTTACAAATAAAATGTGATCGTAGTTACACACCTGCTGGTCTCATTTGATGATAGCATCAGAATACGACTTTCCCAGCAATGTGAGACCGACAGCAGTCAGAGCTTTTTGTTGGATTTTTTTTTTTGTTTTGCACATCTTTTTGAATATTTGGCATTAAGTAAAAAGCAGTCTTTCACAGTACCGCTGTTTTGAACAAGCAAGGTTTCAATTTCTTTCAAGATAAGAGAACAAAAAACCTATTCTTTGGACAAGGCTTTGCTATTTTGCTGTATAATGACAATATTGACTCTTCTCTTCATGCCATTAGAACAGCTACCTCAAGGCCAGGGCAATAAAGATGCCTAATTTGTCTCTCACCTAACCTTGACATTCATTTTAAAATTGCATATGTCATGTTATGGGAGAAGACCCTCTTATAGGTAAAGCATATACACGATAACATCTCCCTTCATTTCAGATTATCTAAAATGCATGTCCTCTCTTCAGTAAGTTATTTCAGACTTGCTTCCTCTAGTTAATTCCTAACCATTGGAAGTTAATACTTTTTGGTTTGCTTTTAGGTTTTTTTGCTCAGCATTACTTTAACTTGTGCCTTAAAAAACCCCATCACCATCCCCTTCAAAATGTTTGCACTGTTAACAGTGCCAACTCTGTATTTATTGCCTTTTTCCATCCCTTTTTCCAACTGTTGCCATCTGCTTGCTACACATTTACATCTCACTTAAAAACCTGGCTACGGTCAGATGGGTTGCAGATGGAAAGCTCTTTTTGTTGGTTTGTTCATAAGTTAGTTTACTATCAAAGAAAAAGGAAAAACTACCTAAAGTGATTACTTCCTCTCAGTCTCCATTTTGCAGGGTGGGAAATGTAAATTAGTCTTGTGTAGAAATGTAGAATCAAGTAAACTGTTGGTGCTAAACAACTTTTGCATATTTATTTATTAACTGACACAGAGAAATATATTTAGGAGCAACTGCTATAAAAGGTTTTCACAATTCCTTACTTTGCTTTGAATTAGGCTTTCATGTTATCAGCTGCAGTATCTGAGTTAGAAGTTAATCTGTTGCAGCTTTGGGATAAATGTATAATGCTAAGATTACATGGAATGCTATTACTATTTGCATACCCCTCAAATCAATTAAATAAATGAAGCCAATAAAACTACAAGCCAAATAAAGCATTATCATCACAGCAGATTTGAGTCATGATTATGTACATAGAACTCTGAAATAGCACTGCTTAGAATCTCTGATTTCATCAATTTGCCTTTGAATTTACATTAGTAAAACTCAAGCTAGAAATTCATTAATTCTCTTTGCAAAGAGACTTCTGTAATACCTTGGCAAATATGAGTGTTGTTTATAATAATTTTATGAATGGAAATGAATTCTACTGTGTCTTTGGTAGATGTACTAGAATAGATATCTTAGAATATGTGATATCTTCAATACCACACATTAGAATTATTAGATTATTAGATGTTTAGAATATATGGAGTCCTCAATACTGAGAGTATTTTCTGATGTTACTGACATCTTATAATATGCACAACTTTTTAATGAAAAATTTGAACTCTATGATCACATTTTCACAATATGTGTATTGTAAATGAATATACATCTTCAAGTCCAACATTATGAGTTTTTCCTTAATTTGACCTTCACTGAAAAGTTTAACTTTTTTTTTTTAAGATGAAAATTCAGGTGTTACATACTTGGGTCTCACCCAGGGAACAGGCAGTTTATGCCAAGAATCTGTAATGTGGAAATAATTCAGACTTCAGCAAAAATATACACAAGAAGTTAATTCTTTTGCACCATGTGTACATTGACTATGAAGAAATATGGGGAAATTCTGAATTATTATTTTTGTTCTAACCATCTGTCAGCAACTTCCACCCTTTTTTTCCTTTGACCTACCTCGTTGTCAGTATGCTCTAATGAAACTGAGCTACTCTGGGACACTGAGAGAACTGAAATGAAAGAAGAACATGAGTTAGTCAAAGGTTCTTGTTTAATGAACCTTTATTAACCTCCTACACATTCCTTCTCATTATGTTGATTTCAGTCTTAGGAAAGATTTTAAAAATATATTCAGAGAAACTGCCTGCTGTGGAAAAGTTTGGTTTGTGAGGAATGTGGTGCTATGCCAGCTCTTTCAGCATGGAAAGAGAAAAACTAAGAATGCTTACCAATTAAGGCAATGTAATTCAGCAAACCAGAGCCAACTGCAGAATAACCCTGCTAAGACTGAAGTGATATAACTGCAGCATAACATCACAATCCTAGCAAGGATTTGTGAGAATCAGTTCCTACAAGACAGCTTTACAATAAAATTAACTTGTGGTTGAAGACCTTCACCAAGGAAAGTAACACCTGGGAGGAAAAGAACTGCCTCACTGTTTATGGTATGACTAGATAGCATAAACCAGTAGAGAATAAATAAAACATTATTGAAGTCACTATTGAGCAAGGAGATAATGGAGTCCTACAAAAATACATTTTAATTGGTCGCACCTTAAAGTCAAAATAGCTATGTTGATTTATAGCAGCTGAGAGTATAGCCTTTTATCTTCAAAGAACTCCAACTCAAGGAGCTTTGAATCATATAGGACTGAAGTAATATTATTTCCCTCAAGACAGTTTCTCAGCATAAGGACGTTGCCACAGGGTGAATTTATTGATCGCATCTTTGATGCTACTGACCAAAGGAAACTGCACTGCATTTTCTCAGATTGCAAGCTCATCTTTAAGGATTTCAACTTCAGTGCTCCTGCCTTGTGGAATGAAAGACAAACTTCTTAATTTGCTCTTGACCTCGAGGGATAACTGTCATGAACGACATTGTCCCTCTTAAGTAGCTTAATTTTTCTCTTCTTTTTTTCATTTCTATAAAGAATACAAACTCTTTCCTGACCAGGTTGTGGCAGGAAGGATGTAGCCTTTTCTACCTTTAGTAGTCAGTCCAGCAATAGGTTTAGATGTTCAGTCCAGGTATATTTGCATTCTTCTTTGGTTGTATGGACAACCCAGTTTGTGCAAATCTCTGATACAAAATACATTGTTATCTTAATAATGTTACTGTAGGTGGAAATGAATTTTGAGCATTATTAAAAGAAGGATTTAGTCTACACAGATTCTGAGACACTAGTAGCTGTGAGTAGATTACTAAAATCATATCCCAGATGCTGGACTTCCACATGGAGCAGCAGAACTGACAGAGTTGCAAATATCTGTGACATTATGCAAAAGTTAAATCAGGCCCAGATCAAAATTTCAGAGATTAGCCACATCTTTGTTAAAGAACTGAATTAACAATGCTGTCCTCATTTTACTTTCTTTCTTAAACACAGTTATGCTGCATAAAAAGCCAGTTGATCCAACATCCTCAAGCATGCCATGTTCTCTCTGCATTGATTTTCTAGCTGTTGCCTGCTCAGAGAAAGCATCTTAGGATTGCATGTTTACTTCATACACTTAAAATTTTGTCAGCACATCTACTTCTTTCTCCTCCTGAAGGTATGCAACTGGATAGTACCATTTGTGGAAGCAGACCAGCAGTACTGCACCCATAAAAGTAGTATTGGCGAAGGGAGGAGAGGGAGCAAGCAGAAGACAGAAGAAAGAAGAACAGAAGGGAAAATTTAATCATGCAAATATAGGTGGTTTGTCCTGGCAGCAGGCTTTAATTACGTTATTAAGCTAACTAAATTTGGGTTTTTTTCTGAAATAGCCAACAAATTCAGTAATTCTAGAGTACAGAGTGAGTATTTTTCTTTTGAAATTCCCTGTCTTTACTTACTTTCTACCAAAGAAACACCTAGAAGCTTGACGATATATTTATCTATGCATTATAGGATGTTAAGTAAAAAATAAATCTCTAGCTAGAAGAATATATTACCTAAATAAATAACCAAGAAATTGCTGTTATCTATATTTCACAAGGATAAAAATCAGGGAACACCAAAATTCAGTGATTTGCCAAAGGTTATACAGCACATTGTGGTGCTCTGAATTCAGGCCCAAATTCTTCTCTCTTCTAGTCCTGAGAAAGAGATTAGTCTTCCCTGCTGACAGGACCGGTGTCTAGCAGCATTCCTATTTAGACCTCTGCAATACGACTATACTGGACTGTGTCAGGACTCCAGCTCCTTTGACTGTATCCACTTACATAGGTATACCCTAAAAGACAATGCAACGCACAGCCGCTTTGTCGTTCCTTTTTACACACCTACTAAACGGCATTAAGGCAAACGGCATATGCAGAGCTGACAGAAATAAATTGCACAAAAGTGATGAAGAGTGGAGAATTATTTAGTAATAGCAGAAACTTCTAGTCAATGCTGACCTTTACCCAAGTGACAATATTTCTAGGTGATGAATAGCTGCAGACATACACACACTGCATATATACCTTTCCAAATCTTTGACTTTCTACATGGTTTTTGTCCATTTAGCCAATATTTATTCTTCTACTGTATTTGTCTATTAAAACACATCCAAACGAAGGCATTCTTTTCAAAGCTTTACTTATTTTTTTAGCAATTTCAAGACAGATTTTATCCAAAACAAATGTTATTGTATGACCTTCTGCAATGGCCTTTTTACATCACGAGGTGACAAACAAGTTTTAAAATACACCTGGTAGATTTCACCTGTCAGTTACAAGTGCACTTCAAAACAAGGGGGAATATACTATGACCATCTTTGATGACATTCTTGGAAGAGTATGGTATAACTGAAGAGTTGGCAAAGGGCGGCAGAACAGAACTGTAATTGTATGATTTTCTAATTGCACAAAAGTTTAATGACAATTTTGGCCACAAGTCCAAGTAAATCACATATTTGCACCAGCTGCATGTATTCAATGCTGCAATTTTTATTTCATGAACTACAACCATGCTCCAAACTGCTCTTGAACTGGTGGTAAACTCTGCTGCAGAAAGATGTCTAATTCTGTTAAATTAACAGGGAACACATCATGTTTACAATCCATGTTTTCATCTGAATAGAAGATTCTCTATAGAAATGGTTATTTTTCTTGCATTCTAAAATTGGAAATTATATAGAAAGACAATGTTTATTGTCTTACTATATGAGTGTACCGGTAGGTGGTGCATGACAAGTCAGCACTTGTGCTGAGGCTGTAGGGAGGGTATGACATCCTGCAGTGTTTTCTTGGCCCTGCCCTCCAGAGGGGGGGACGGGGACCATTTTCATTCTGCTCTGCAGGTCTGGACATAAGGAGCAGTCCAAAAATCCATCAATTTAGACATAAATGAGATTTAATTGATAATATAATTGAAATAACAATGAATTGATCTCTGTTATTGGGAGGGGGTGTGTGGTTTTGGGTTTTTTTACTTCCAGAACAGATGGATATCCTGGAACAATAAATCCTATATAGCTAAAATATAAGAAGAATATGTTTCTTTTCCTTCATTTTCAGATGACAACTAATGGGTCTCTTTTCAACCAGATTCTTACAAATGATAAAAGTATCTGTCACTGTTCTCTTATCTTGAGTCTTTGGTTTGATGGTCATTAATCTGTACTAATTTTACTAGTAATTTTTTAAATATGTTTTTTTAATTTATTAACATGATTACTCATGGGCATAAGAAATATGCCTAGACATTATGTTTACATATGTAAAAATGATCTATGGAACTTATAAGAAATGCCAAACAAGCCTTTAGTCTTCCACTATTGCACTTGTATAACACCAATGCATTAATAATGCAGACAAAATTGAATTTAAAAAAGCTACCATACGTATGACAGAGTCTTCCTGAGATTGCTATTTCATACTGTGAAGCTTTTTTACATAAGTACTCTATATTCACTGAAGTCAAAGGGACTGCTCCTGTAAGTAGTGCGATACTATTAGCCCTTTTCAATTTTAACAGCAGCCCTCTTTTAGAAAAAAAGTCTTTTTACAAAAGCAATTAGAAGCCTCCCTGTATTATCAATACAGTATTGTTTGAATTGTATACCGCTTCACATGCTTTCCGGAGAAGTATAATAGTGTATCTAAAGCTGGGAGTTCAAGTCCTATATAGAATGAAAATACAAACAGCTCATGTTGCAAGTCAGTAATTTTCAATTTAACCAGTAACAGCTTCTTTTTTTAAATTATTATCCCAATAAAAAGTAATAAATAATGCTGGAAAATTGAAGACAGTAACTGATTTAACTACTCAAACAAGGGCAAATTCTGCAGTTATCTTGCTCCAGTTCAGAAATGTATTTGAGTTATATTTTTTTCCAGTGACAGTTCCAAGGTATTTGGTATTCATCTTAAAAATGACAATTTTCAGAAATTTTCTTACGTTATGGTCCAGTCCTGCCCAAGTTAAACTCAATATAAAATTATCACCCTTTTCCATTAAATGATTGCTATCATTCCAAATTTGACAAATTGTACTTTCCATCCCACCATTTCTCTATCAGGTCATTTGGGAACCAATGAGAATAGCTTCCCCGTTCCTTGAGGGATGCACTGAAATGTTGCAGAAAAGATGTACAAGCATATACAATGAGAAGAAGAACGGAGAAAGGTCCTTTCAGGCAGGGTGTTAAGCTGTGTCCACTCTCTCTTCTAAGTGAAGTTGACGCGGTGATTTGCTTGTGTACTGAACTGAGAAATGGTGCTCCACTGCCCTGGAACACCAGCTGCTGGTGTGCCTGGCTGAAGCATCTGCCCTGCTCTGTGGCATCTCACCCTATGCCCCTTTCCCCTAAAACTGTTTCAGAAGCATTTGCTGAGGCTTGACTACGCGTATGCTGAGCTTACCCACCTGATTTCCTAAGGACGCAGGAGCCATTTAAATACATAATTCACAGTGAAACCTTCCTTGAACTCCAATATTCTGAAGGATTTATAATAGATAACGGTGACACACAGGCTTCAGCCTGGAACCAGAACAGTTCTAGGAATGCTCTTCAAAGACACTAAGTTTTAACAGTGAGAGGGGAAAATATTTTTTCCAGAAGTTTTAAGCATGCAGCACAATAACTGAATGAAGAACCACGTGTCATGGATAGGACACAGCAAGTGCATGCATTAAAATGACACAAAAGGTGTGCAATGGATAACTTTGCTGCCTCACAATGAAAACTAAAACTGAATGCAGAATGAAAGTAACTGCAGTAACAGTAAAGCAAAGATAGAGAAGATTAAAACAATAATAAAGCAGAAAGGTTTTTCTGTAATTTTCATCTTGCCAGGAGCTTTTTGGAATGTCCACGTACACTGACCGCTGCATGAATGTTAGAGGAACAGTAACAGACTGGCAAGTGAAATGATGCCTGCACACTAATTTATGCCCAAGCTAGTTATTCTGGCTGTTTGCTCAAACCAAGCCTTGCCTCATTTCCGTATTCTTCCTCCAGTGTTTTCTGGACATCTATTACCCTTACTGATGAAGCTGACATAAGCTGCCAGTATGGCTATTCAGACTTGTTGAGATACCACTCACATTCTCCATGATCTTTCTAATAATCATCCTAGTCCTGTATTGTAACATACAGTGCGCATAGGCCTACTAAGTCAAAATAAAATGGTAAATCTACAGCAGTAGTTTTCACAGAAATTGATTTAATCTCATGAAATATTGCATCTGCTAATAATTCTGTAATTACTGTACATGTCATGCAATGTCTTAACAAAACTTCCAGTGAGAAAGAATTGCTTCTATATTAGAAGAATCCATCATTTTGTAGGCTATAACAACATAGAAAGATGTGAAATTTTAATTTCCTTTTGTTGAAACTTCTGATATCTTATCCCTTTTTCTTATGTACATTTTCCTCATTCATTTAATGTTTTAAAGACATTTAGTGTTTTAAGCATTTTATGATGTGTTAGTAAGACACATTTTTTCCAAATACAAAAAAACCCATGATGACAATTCTCCATGAACTTTAAACAATTAAAAGGAAATTAAACAAAGCAACTTCATAACTTTCAAAGGCTGTCACAAATAAGTAAAACTCTTTAAAAATCTAATAAACCTCTGAAAAAATCTAGGAATCATTATTTCTTAAAAGTTTTGTGCATGGTGGCATTACAGGGCATTGTACATAAGATGGGACACTGCTCACATCCCTATTCCTTGACATGAATTCTGCCATGACTGCTTCAGCAACTAGCTAGGAGGAAAGAGAGCTTTCTTTGGAATCTCATTCTTCTACCAGAATAACCAGTGGCAGTATGGACCCTTGAGCTTAGGGTACCTGGTGGCACTTCTTGGGGATTTTCTCACTGTCCACTCTGCTTGTGCTGCACCTACCCAGATATCTAGCTCCCATGAAGACAAGGCTGTCTCCTTCAGGATGAAGTAGGAGCCTGGTCCTCACATATGAAAGCTGGCTGAGACTTTTAAACACCCACGTGCCTGGAAGCAAAATGAATTGTGCTCAGGACAGAGGTTTATTTCAACGGCTCTTAAGCCATGGAAACCATATAAAATCTCTTCAGGAAAGGTTCTCCAGTTCTTCATTGTCCCCACTAATAGAAAATATTTTCCAAATACTTAAATTTGAGTCCATTAGATATTCATCATCCTGCTTCTCACTGCACCACATTTCTACATAGCTGGAAGTAAATAACAATTCTTTGCTCTTTCTATTCTCTAAATTACCATAGTCCAGGAGTCCTTTACTCTTTTACCATAGACCATGCTTTCTGAACTCTGATCATTCTCTTTGCTCTGTAATTTTTCCACAGTCTTTCTTAAAGTGAGGTTCATTCTCAGAGTAATACTCCCACAAAAAGCATAGTAGAGCCAAGAAGGAAAAATTATTTTAATGTTGAATGTCACATTCCTGCCTAAATAATTCAGTATAGTTTGCCTTATTTTCTTTTGCAACAATAAAATATTGTTGGCTTATGGACAACTTTTCTTCAACCCATGAATTCTTGTCTATTAGGTGGCTACTTAGCTAATTGTTCCCCAGCCTGTACCGTCCAGCAGATTATTCTAGCTCTGGAAAAGTGCTTTTTGCTTATCCCTATTATAGCTAACATTTTCAAATAGACCATACCATTAATTTGAGATTACTTGATATTTTAATCTTTCTTTAAGATGTATTTCCTTTATTAAGTCTGCAAATTTAATAAGAAGTCCCAATTTCATCCTCAAAAATGTTGATGAAAACCGTACAAAATCCTGGACAGAGCAAGAATCCCTCTCATGCATTAGTGGATACATTCCTTCAAAATTGACATGTATCATTAGTAATTACTCTTTAAACTTTTTAAACAAAGTTTGCATATACTGTAATACTTTCATCTGAATAACATTTTTTGAATTTGATCCGAAGAATAGAAGACAAAGCCAAAAGCTCTGCTAAAATCAAGATATGCAGAAATGCTTTTCTGTCTGGAAGGCTTGTTACTGTATTATAAGAAGAAAACATGATGATGTTACAGTTTGGTCTTCATAAATTCATGTTGGCCATTATTTTGTTGCTTATATTATCTTCTACGTTTTCACAGGTTGGGCCTTGTTGGTTTTTTTCCATTCTTTGCTAGATGAACTTCCTTTGTACTTTTGCTTATTTATTTGTGTTCCCACGTCTATCTTTACTGACTTGCCCACAGGCAGCATGCTTTCTAGTATATGACATAAATACCTTCCAAGTTAGTCAAGTTGCAAGCACAGCTTGATATTGTTTCTCTAACAGACTCCAGCTTCTTTATAACATCCTCCCCTGCAAGATTTTTGCCACCTGAGTCTATCAGGTGGTAACACCACCATGTTCCAAAATCTTGTTGGACTGCCTGGACGATTTTCAGATCATTCTACTTTAAGTATCTTCTCTACAGACAACTGTATCTTAGATTTTCATTGAAAGTTCTGTTTGACAATGTAAAAAACTAGACTTTTTTAATGCACAGTTACTCCAATCTCAGCACCTTTTAAGTGCCTCTGTTGACTAAAGAGTAACCAGCACAGATACGCATGTACCTTAGTCAGGTGAGTTCCTACCTCCATGTCTTGCTGTATTCTTCCTGTAGGTTATATTTGAGTGGTGACCAGTGACTACCAAGTGATTGTGATATTATTGCTAAGTCATATGCTTGGATTATTCTGATTTTCATCTCCAGAACCATCAATATAACAGTGTCTATCTTCTTTCTCCTTTAAATGCAAGCAGTATAAAGAGGCCTCTGAACACTTACAGGAATGTATGCTTTTCTGTAATCTCGATCTCAGAACAGATGCAAGCACCTTTCACATTTAAGAATATTTTCTTGCCTTCTTCATTAGTCTCCTGCTTACCCTTTCTGAATAAGCAGTATCTTCAATATTATTGCTGTGACACATGTGAATCATCCAACAAGTTTTTAATCAATGAAATGTCATTTACAGAAAAATGTTGGCCATGTAATAAAGCCTCCAGTTCCTCCTACTTAATCCTTACATTATCTAATATGTTTTGTGGACCAACCCACCACTCTCCTTTTTGTCTCTTCTCTGACCTTATGGTAAGTACTTCTTTTCTCGCCTATATTTAGACTTTTGTTAAAGCCAGAATAGTCCATACTGATCTGGTGGTTTTTGTGAACCTGTCTCAATAAATCAGTAGATTTGTGTGAGAGAGGTGCAGTTTTTCCTTGTGCCATAGGGTTTATGGAACATTATTCCATGGTCAAGGCAGCTGACGTTCTGCTGGCAGCACCATCTGCTCACTCACATATTTATCTCCATGTCACATCTGTCCCTAAGCCTTGACCTTTGATCAACAGAGTTGACAAAAAAGCCACCTGAGCTTCTGACCCCTTCACCTCTCCATTCCCAGAGCCTTACAGTAGCTTTTAATCTGTGTAAACTCATTCCCAGTAGTGTTATTAACACCCACATGGAACATAAGCATGGGGTAGTGTTCAGAGGGTTGGAGGAGCCTTGGTAACATTTCAGTAACACCAAGGATTTGGGTTCCTCAGAGGCAACATGCCTTCCAGAATGTCAAGTCTTGTCAACAGATGGGTCTCACTGTCACTCTCATCACCACTGTCATTGACAAATCTTATAATCTTGTCACAAAGTGGTGTTACTTGGTGTTTTTCATGCAACCTAATCCTTTAAATTCTTAACTTCATCAGAATTTCACATCCTTCTCTTCCAACCTCTCCCCCTCTGTTACTGTCACTCTTGTAAAATTATAACTTGTCTATTTACAGAGAAAAGCTCAAAAATATAAGTCCTGACTAGTGGGAAATGACAATGTAAATTAAAATGAAACAAAACAAACCCACTTTTTTTTTTCTCTTTAGAGAAGCCTATGATTTTTCAAGCATATACGAGTTTGGTAGTTCCACAGATTATTTTGCCAACCACAATTAAACGTACAGTAGAATAAAAGAATACAAACTCATCCATCCATAGGGATAAGTGGTTGAAGAGAAGATAAATGTCTTTAGTAATAAGCTTTCACCTTAGCTAAACCTCTGACTGCATTCTTGAAATACTTCCTGAAATATATTTTGGTAAACAGTTCAAGTTTGCAGTGGAATGAATCTATACACACAGAGTGCAGTGCCATAGACAAAGTCATACTTCTGAAACATTTTAAGGGGACACCTAATATAATATCAAATCAATCTTTTTGTGACATAATGATTAGCTGCTGTGAGGATGCATCCTGCCTTTTATTTACATTTATAACAAGAAAGAAGGTAGGGATAAGAAAATTTTAGGGAAAATCTCTGAAATTAAACCAAAAGCATAAACATACTATGGTGACCTATTACGGAAAAAAAATTGTTCGTCATTAAAAACATTTACCTTTTTTTTGGTCATTTTTGGAAATAGACTCATTTTAAAGACTAAATAAGAAAGACAATCAGCTGCAATCTAGCCTTTTAAAAGATTTCTCTTAGCCCACTTATTTAGTCATGTGGGAGGGAAGAGTACAACACTAAATATTGGAAAAATGAAATTTCACACAAATCTGTGAAGCAGAAAGCATCTCAAAATGTATGCAGAGAGGAATGTGATAATACTGCTAGATAATCTCTTTTATAAAAAGTAAAGGCGATGTTGCTCTTTAAAAAAATGTAAGCAACCTAAAATGTAGAATATGCCCAAACAGGCAAGTCTTTTGCCACAAAGTAGTGATCGGGAGAAGATAAAAACTTTGTAAAGTTGACATGTAAACAAAAAGTGCAATTCTGACACTGAGGAACACATAAGGAGTGTTTACTAATTGGAATTTTAAGAAACATCTTTCAGCTAATAATTTAATTTCCTCTTAAATGAGTGATGGAGAAGCATCACTGTCCAACTCAGGCAAAATTCAAGATATCCAATGAAAAAGTAGGGGGGGTAGTGGTCAAGAACAAGCAGAGGTAAAATCACTAGAGAAACAAGGAAGCCCATAAAAATGCTTTTTATAAGAGTGGATTTTCTGTGGCAGAATTATGGCTGTTAGGGACAAAGCAGAACCAGCAGAGAGGAGAGAGGCTTAGACAACAGAAATGTATCCAGGATGTGTAAAGGAAAAGTCAGAAGGATTGTCAAAAAGAAAGAATTAGAGAAATCACCTAATCAAGGGTAAGTGTTTCACGTAACCTAGGATCTGTTTTCAAAGCCAACAATGATGAGCAGGTTGGGTTTGTTAATCTCAAATCCGGCAGTACTACTATTAAATTTAAAATGGATTTAAGGGCAGAGGTGACTGCGATTTGTAAAGAGACTTTACAAGAGATGATCCCTGGAACCAGATGGAGCAGTTGCAGATAGTGCTGAATAGCCCTGGGGACATATAAGTTGCCTTGTTTAGTGCAAAGTCTACCTCAGTGACACAGGAAAGGCATGTGTCTTTGACAAACTCGGCATTAATGGGATTCCAAACACTAAAGTGCCTAACCAAATCACAGTCATTGAGAAGGAGATTAAAAGCAATTGGAAGAAGCTTGGCCTAACTTTGGCAGTAATGGCCTAAAATCAGTGTAGAATTTACTGAAACAAGAGACCTTATTTCATGCCTTTTGCTTATGCATTTTTGCCATTCTTGCTGTTCATATGGCAGGAAGACTAAAGAACACGATGAAAAACAAAGTAGCAGTCATTATTAAACTGACAGTGTGGGGTGTCCTTACAGTGCTGATGCTAGTCATCGCTTAGCTAAGCCATACATACATTTTTTAATGACTTTAACATGTGTTCAGAGTAATAAGATGTTAATAACTAAATGCAGTATTCCAAGATGTCCAGCCTCACTGAAATGCTGCAATGCAAGACTTCCCAACATTGCACAGGTTTTTTTTGATTCCCACAACACATTAGAAACATATTTCATGGATTGATGTTATAGAATTTGCAGAAATATTCTCTCCAACAGTTTCTGACTGATTTAGTCACTTAATTATTTACATTTTTCTAGAATTTCTAAGAAAGTCTAGGTGATATTTAAGAGAAAAATAGGATTTTTTAATCATATTTATTATTTTTTTTCACTCTTCACCTCATTAAAATCTTTCTTGTTCCTCTCTAAGTCCCTTTTTTGGATGGTTTTCTTCCCACAGTGACTTATCAAATTACCTTTTTCAAGTTATGGATCTGTTCATTTAAGGCAAAGCTAAGTGTTCTCCTACCATGGGAAAGTTTACTAGGATAATGATAGCAGCCTGCCAGAGACCAGAAGTAGCTTTCTTTGTTGTTCTCTACAACGTGCTGGCTCCATGGCAGAGGCACAGCTATTGAATTTGCTGGCAGACTAACTATACCTGGAGCCGCTGAGGAGCCAAGATGCACACCAAAGAGATGTGCAGGGAGACAAGTATTCACAGCTAGCATCCTTTTATTTCTGGCACCAAGCCTCTGATGGGCTATACTTGCTGATCTTTATGCTCTCCTTCCCAAGTCCTTAAGAAATTCCATAAGTTTTATATTCTTATATGTGGCTGTGGGTTCATTTAAAGGGTGGGCCTTTCCTTGTTTCTGAGTCATCATGAACTATCTGAGGAGGAAGAGAAACACTGGCTTGATCTATAAGTATTTCAATATTTCTACATTCTAGATGATTGTAACATATGCTTCGCAATGCCTGGAAATGGCTTGCTTTCAACTGTAATGCAGCAAGTCATGCATTTAGACTTGTCTTTCTAAT
Organism: Egretta garzetta; assembly: GCF_000687185.1. NCBI lineage: Eukaryota > Metazoa > Chordata > Aves > Pelecaniformes > Ardeidae > Egretta > Egretta garzetta. Next base: position 411,384 of record NW_009259733.1, on the reverse strand, counting down.
ATAAAGGAAACCTATTGATTTGAAAGGCTAAGCTTCAGAATATTTCACAGTAACTGTTGCTAAAGCCTCACTACAAGTTGCTAAAAACTGAAGCAGCACCCCTTTCTTTCATCTGAAGCTAACTGGTTCAACAGGCCAAACTGGAAACTGATGATTATGCATAAATGCTTTGCCTGCATCACAGTTTCCCCATAGTTAGGACAGTTGAGGCATTAGCATAAAGTCTCTAGGTCTCTTCATTGCCTGTCTTCTCTTGTATGTGAATTACCTCTTATTTTTAATGTTTGATGCTTGCTATTCTGCCTATAGCAGGACTTCTACAGAGAGATAAAAAGTTTTGCTTGAGACCTAATGCCTTGCCAGGACTGAGCATGTGAGACCCTGGATTTCAACTGTGATGTGTGATGAGCCATTGGACTCAAACCCTGCCTTTAGAAGGAATGTTCTTTTCTTTCAACTGACACCCAGTCCAGCTCCTGCTTTTGGCAGCTCAGGACCTCTTTACTGTAGGTGCTGTCATAGTGCATAAAAGCAGAGCTCACTTGTTTGCAGTAACTGCTGAACAACACAAGGAGAATCCTGCTTGTGGTTTCCTCCTTGGAGGCTCCCTTCTTCTACCCAACTCAAGAGCTACAGCCTCTCTGCGTGCATTGCCAGGGTTTACCCTTTCTAGCATGCATTGCCAGGGTTTACCCTTTCTGGCTTGTAGGGCCTTGATTTACTCAGCTTTTTCTTATGATCCAACACAGTCCCTCTCCTTTCAGCAACAAAGTTTGACAGTGATGAAACTCACACAACTCTCCTTCTGACACTAGGTGATATTTGGGTGACCACCTGTGATGGAGTAGACCACAAACCCATGGATGTGAGGACCACGTGCAGGGAAGACTTGCTTAGGACCAGTCAGTGTGACTTTCCCTGAGCGCATGGCAACCTAAGGGAAAAAAGGAAGAGAAGGGACAGCAACATGTGTATTCACCACAGTGACGAAACAGTGAAGGCTAGTAGAACCCAGAGGTGTGCTCCCACCAAGTTTTGCTCAAATACTCTCTGTCTTGGAGTAGCTGAGCTCCCTACATAGTGTCAGCAGTAGACACAAAACCCCGTCAGAGCAGCAGGCAGGGTCGGTCCCTGCTAGTACCACAGCCATGATGATACTTTGCACTGAGGTCCCAGAGTTTCAGTTCTGCATCTGCAGATGTCTGGGCTAACAGCAAATTGAGGTATTTCCATGAGTCTTCTGCACAATGGAAGTGAGTCTGTGTGGATTCCAGCATGATGGTCTTTGTGCCACTTGTCTTTGCATTTGTCCACCCCCCCCAACCTCACCTAGTCCCCTCAGAAAAGCAGCGTACTGAAGGTATGAGGTGGTCCTCTCTCTCCTTGCTGTGGACACAGGAACTCCGGACCATTCTGCATGGCCATCTCCCCATGATCGGCATGGCGCTCTATGCACCATTTGCTCCTCCTCTTGTTGAGGCTATGTTCACGCAATCAGTTACACTTCTTTCCCGTCCTTCCGGTGTGTCAACCACACCACTCAGTTTGGTGTCGTCTGCAAACTTCCTGAGGGTGCACTCGATCTCGCTGTCTAAGTCATGATGAAAACATTAAGCAGCATCGGTCCCAGTACAGACCCCTGAGGGACATCACTCATCACCAGTCTCCATCCGGACATCGAGCCATTGACCACTACCATCTGGATGCAACCATCCAGCCAGTTCCTTATCCACCAAAGAGTCCACCCATCAAATCCATAGCTCTCCAATTTAGAGAGAAGGATTTTGTGGGGGACCGTGTCAAAGGCTTTGCAGAAGTCCAGATAGATGATGTCTGTTGGTTTTCCCTTGTCCACTGATGCTGTCACACCATCATAGAAAGCCACTAGGTTCGTCAGGCAGGACTTGCCCTTGGTGAAGCCATGCTGGCTATCTCGAATTACCTCCCTGGCCTCCATGTGCCTTAGCATAGCTTCTAGGAGGATCTGTTCCATGATCTTCCCAGGCACAGAGGTGAGGCTGACAGG
>NW_009259733.1:395179-408932 GCF_000687185.1 Egretta garzetta | reverse complement strand
AGAGCTCTTGCGCTCTGTGGATCACATCCTTAAAGATCCGCCAGCTCTGTTCTGCTCCCCTGTCCCTGAGGACCGTTTCCCAGGGAGTCCTTCTGACTATCTCCTTGAGGAGCTGGAAGTTTGCTTTTCTAAAATTCAGAGTCCTGACTGTACTCTTTGTTCTTCCCATTTCCCTCAGGAGCATGAGCTCTACCAGTGCATGATCACTGCAGCCCAGGCTGCCTCCGATCTGGACATCTCCGACGAGCTCGCTTGCATTGGTGACCACCAGGCCCAGTATCGCATCCTCTTGGGTAAGGGTGTCTGGCGCCCAACGTGAATATATTAATGAATATATTAATATTTAATAATTTGTTGAAAGTCAATATGTTAATACGGTGAACTGTCACGTGAGTCCGAATTCATTCAGTTTTGCAAGCTAAGCAAGCAGTATGAATTCTCTAGAAATATGGCTGATCGACTTCCCATTTCTCAAGGCTTGTGGGGTAACTAATGCCTGACAAAATAAAAAATATATTGAATAGCTGCAGGTTTCATTTTCTTTTCAGTTTAAGAAGGTTTTCATCATAAACCTACTGAGAATAAAAGAACCTACTAGCTTATGCTTCAAAAGAATATTTTTTCAATTTCTTTGTAATTTGACAGGCCTATCACGCAATTGAAATTGCTTATGCCATGTGGTTTTTCCCATAAAATTTTCTTGATAGTTAAGAAGTCACTATTAGCCTTACTGTTGTTTCACAAGCAATTAGTAAGAGAGGGTGTGGAATTCCCATTCTTGCTTATCTCCAAAACATGAAAGGGCAAGGCCCTGAGCAACCTATCATCTATGAATGATAGCATGCAATAAACTATTCTAGATATTTTGAGGTTAGCTGAGATAGGAGAACAAGTTTCCTAGATATAGTCTGACAACAGCTACTGAAACCACTGACTACATTATTTGACTCATAGTTTCCCAATAACTGCATATATTATTTTTGAAAATAGGAAGATTTTTTCAGTCAAATATTGAATTTCAGGAAGAGAATCCTAAACTGAACTGTTCACTCAACTGAATTACACTGCTCTATGCAAGTTTTCTGTTGAGTCATTCTAAGAACAATGTTAGGTAAATATTAATTTTAAAAATGAAATTTAATGAAATAAAAGGATTAATTTCTTTGTATTATATTTGTACATATTTTATATATTTATATCTAAGTTAAAAAAGTTACAAAATTGCCTACAAAGTAAATGTGGGATCATCTTAAGATTTTATTAAAGTATTGAGTATTCACTATTAGTGATTGGGAAAAAAACATATCAATTTATGTTGTGTCAGTTTTGTGCTTTTTGATACTATTCAGGCACAGAAGTTTATACTGTTCCTGCTACACCTCTCTCCAGGCTTCTGGTATTCATCCACATCTCTTTTGCAGATGAATTTGGATCAGTTTTGCTCAGCCTCAGGGATGTATTTAGCTAACCCGAACATAATTTATTGTCTTAACAGCATTTATCAAGCTGCAAATATGAGTGATACCTATCAGTTTAACATGTTTCAGTGTGCTTGCTACAATTTCCTGTGTCTAGCATGGCTGTTGTTTAAAAAGACAGTAAGGTCTCCTATTCTCCAAAACTGTACTATGTACATAATAATCTAAATGACATACAGCTGCAGACATATTTTGTATCTAAAAACTAATATTGCTTTGTCGACAAGGAGCCCTTTATTGAAATCAGCTCTAAATATATGAATGTATACGTATTATCTTAATGTCTTTTTTTTATTGGAAAGGTATCAGAAACCTAAGCCTTTATAGCAATGAGCAGTGAAGAGAAACATGTTTTGAGCCTGTCATGTATGACCAAGACTAATAAATGAGACAAGTTCTCACACTGAATGTAAAACAAAAGCCAAGAGCAGTGATCCATTATAAAACAAAACAAAACAAAAAAGATGTTCAGGCAAAACGATGAGATAAATTAATACAATCTTCAGAAAAATATAAAAATATAGGGCTTACTCACTAGTGCATCATTACAGTGTTAAGCTACTCTCTACCTCTGGTAACCCAGACATTCATGAAGCACCTTTAGCGAACTAAACGGGTTCCTTTGTGATCGGAGGTATTTCACTCAAAGCAAGAAAAATGCCTATGATTCTTCTTTGTCTCCAGTATGATTCAATAAACACCAAGCAAAAAGAACAGCTGTCCCTAAGTGCTCTGAGACAACCATTAGCATCCACCAGCTTACTCTTTTCTTGTATATTCTTGTTTTATGAGTTACGGTCTAATTGATTTTGGCTTGCAGGTATGTTCACCGAAAGTTTGAAATATTTATTTTTCAAGCAAGTATTGTGGCACATCTCAGAAAAGAAATTTAAAAGATTATGTTGAATGGTTGCATATAACTACTAATACTGGAAATTGGAAGTCTGCAAAGAAACAAATACATCAGATGATTACTTTCTTTTTGTGCCACCTATGCTCTTCTGTCCCCAATCTGCCTCCTCTAATTTCACTTAGATAGAAGTGACAGGGTGGAAATTACACCCTATCACTCTGCATCTACTAATAACTATGCAGTCTGAACCATTTAAATCAGGAAAAATTTTCTAAATTGAATTACAAAAATATGTTGGCTAATAACTAATCAGCAAAACAGGCTTACTTTTAAGAATTGAAAATTTTGAAGCCATTGCACATATATTACTGGACAGCTTGTGAAAAAGACAAGCAAGCTCTATTTGGTATACAAATATATTTGCACACAAATATAAAGGGATATTTGTGCATAACACATTTTCCTAACCCCCCTGGAAAATGACAACCCACTATTTCCAAAGTTGATCTTCCTTTGAGAAGAAACAGACCTCCTGAATGTAGCTTATTATTACATACATGAATAAATCATCATCACAGGTGAGGAAGTAGGTGCAGGAAGCATTCATAAATTCTTTAGTTTCTGTGCCACATGGCACTCTCAGTAAATGCTTATAGCAAGGCATGTATTAAATATTAATCTATGCTCCTGCCAGTACCTTGAGTAGAAGCAGGAAGGCTATTCCCTCCACATCTGCAGGACTCTTGCACATTGGCTCTATTTCAAAGCTTATGCTCTCAGTGTTCTCCCCTGTGATTTCTTTACCCTTATGTGTGCTGCACTGCCACTGATGGGCTAACAGCCAGTGTTCCGGCTCAAGGCCAAATAATGTTTTATTCAACATTGAATTAAAAGAGACATACATTTATTTGAAGTTATGGAAGGAAATAATGAAAGGATATTTTGAATTACAGCATACAGAACACTTGACTATTTATTTTGACAACTTACCTATCCACGGTGATAGATCATTCTTGCCTGGGTTTGCTGAACCATAATGGCAAATATCATTGAAATAGTCCAGCTTGCAGAGAAATTCAACTATATGGGGTTTTCTAAATATTATCCAGTTATGTAAAAGGAAAACCAAAACCAAAAATATAAGCAGTTATTCTAATGAGAAAGCAATACCAGGACGTTTTTGGGTTTATGTTCAAGTTAACAAAACCTGAATGTTTATTAGGTAAGTCAAGAGTAAGTCAAAGGTGCATCCCCAAGCTAAAGATATTGCATCTGAGAATGATAGCACATCTATTACAATTTGAAACAGTTAAATGTTTGTACTAAAGCAGATATTTACATTTATTAAAAATAGAGAATTTAAATCATGGGATATGGCACTTTAAAATGGAAAATACTCCAAATCTGGTGTATACATAGATTTCACCACAATTTTCAGTCATGAAAATCTTGACTTGCAGGATCAGGCCACTAACATAGATCCAGCAACATTTTAATTACTTTAAGTTAGTATTACAAAGGGTGAACAAATCTTCACAGAGAAAGGGATGGCAAGTTCTTGAGTCCAATTTTTTACTTCAAGGATTGCTTTTCAACATAAAAAGCTCAATTGATATCTAAATTTATTTTCAGATTATTTTGATCACTTTCTAAAGTAAACAAAATGCTGTAGTAAACGGAGGATAAAATGATATGGTTTTATACACAGTGAGATGCAGATGTAGCAAAGGTACTTGGCATGACACTGATTTTTCTTAGATGATTCTAGGTCTTCAACTTAAGAAAAACAAAACTATAAATTCTGAATGCAGGAGATAATGTAGCAAGATTTCGATGTAGGATAGTTTATTACCTAAACAGTATGTACAAATTCTAAACAAGAAAATAATGAGTAAAAGAAATCAGACTCTATTTACATTTACATTTTTTTACAAATTATTCTTTACAAGAAGTGTATTTTTTTTCTCTAAATAACAGGACAGACACATAAGACCAATCTGTTTGTATTACGTACATAAATAAATACTGACTTTAAATGAGTGTTATAGGAACATAATTTCTACAGCCAATTTGGGTAACAGAGAAGCAGTTCTGTTACCTCTACTACAATATAATTAAGTAAAAAGGAAAAGTTTTACATATAGAGCTCTGTTAATTACTTTGTAAATTGTACCTTCCTAATATATTCAGTAGAGGTAATACAGTCGTTACATTTCATGCCCACAACTGAACAATGAGTTTTGGCATGCAAAACCATATATAATCATCAACATCTGCAGGTATTCATTTACATTTTTTAAATAAAGGGTTTTCTTAATTATTTAAAACTACATGCAACAGCTTATTAGCATCATATTCCTGGTTACAATGCACAACTTTGCATAACATTATTTTTAGTAGTTGATGTTCACAGGTACTGATCAAAAAGGGTAGGAATATACTTGGCACATAGTATAGGAAAATGAATTAATAAATAAGTCAATATCACAACTACATTTACATATACACAAGACAAAAATAATTGTTTTATGGTGGTGTACACAGAATTTAGAACTGTCCGGGTCCCATACTTTGTTCTGTAAGGCCCTGATTTAAGAGAGTATTCAAGCAAATTTTGACATCCATGCTTTATTCAAGACATCACTAATGCTCTGCAAAGGTTCTTAACTGCAAAGGTTTACTTCTAACACACTGACTTCTTTTGGGGATATGGAAGTTTCCTCTTCTGCATACTTTCCTGAATCAGGGCCTGCCTATCTGAAACTCTCCCTGACTCCAGCTGGGAGCATGGAGATGAAAGTATTGTGGAATAAATTGGCTAGTATTTAGGTTTCTATATAGTTCTGCTAATGTCAACGGTAAAATTCCCATTCCCATTAACAATAAATGTTTCTCTGATTTTGTGTGTGACCATGCCAAACATTAATGTCAATGTTAGCATTGCCACACCATGTCCTTAGCTCTTCTTGAAGCCACTAAGTTGAGCATGTTCCAGCATCTCAGAAGTCTGACCTCTTATTTATTGTCTATGTATGTGCTATATTCTTAATGAATATTCAAGATGATACACATAGAAGTACGTCACAAGTTCTGTCTTATTTGAATTTCTCCTGCTCTATAAACAACTCAAAAATGGTCAAAAAAGTTATAACAAGAATAAACCATTCTCTTCTTAAACAAAAATCACCGATGAACAAAAAAAAAATCCACTTCACAAAACAGTTAGTTAGCAAAAATGCCATAATCTTATATTTCTCCTTTAAGAAATAAAGATACACAAAATGCATCCTGAAGTCAACTGACAAATCCATCAGAATCGTACATAGCAAATAATACATTAGTGTTAAAGGTGCAGAGTACCTAAAAACATCCCAATATCTATATTAACTCTTTAATACACAATATCATTAAAGAAAATAAGTCTTTAACTAGTGAATCAAGTAGTGAATTACAACTCTATTGCTGAACTAAATGTTTAATGTGACTTAGGCTAGTAAATTAGGACAATACCCTGTACAATTCAGCAAAAAAGGCTTCATGAATTAGGCACTAACAACTTCAAATCTGTACTCCTAAATTCAAAGAATAATCAGGAAATCGCTCATAGTTGGGAAATTAACACCCATTCATGAGCTTTGCTGACCTTGCATTTTTCATTTTTGATTTTGAGGGTGACTTGAAAGGTGAGTTGATAAGCTGATTTGTAGAAGGAAAAAAATAATTTACATTTTAGTGGACTCTATATAATACACTTGTTCAATACAATTCTGCTTTATCAACTTTTTTTTTTTTTTATTTCCAGAATCTCTCTTTAAAAGGGAAAATTCCTCCATGTTCTTCAAAAATACACTGCCACTTTTAAAAGTTGAATGCTTCAAAGAGACTGGCATCAGCACAGTAACCGTTTTGATTCATCTCAGAAGAATGAGGCTTCCCCTCAAGAACCAAGACTAAGGGTATGATCACTCAGGCCTGCTAACTTCCAGTTTATCTCCAAGCCAGATTTGGCATCATTGTAATAAGGACCGACATCCATGTTCTCTGCTTTACCAAGTCACTATGAATGAAACATAATTTCATTAACATTAATCAAGTCACTACAGATTTGCTCCAGCATAACTAGAATAGACTGCGATTGAAGGGTTTGGTTTTCAGGGAAGCCTGATGTCATTACTTTCCCTGCTCCCACCAACTCCTGCTCTCAGAGAATACCATGGAGATCACTTCTAGCCTTACCAATGCCCTGCGCAGTCTAAATGTCGAAGCAGTGGTGCACACGGGTCTGATTCAAATTGTGTTTTCTTTGTAAAGACCTGTACACAGGAAACATTTCCATCCTGACAAAAGTCTCTGAGACTCTGTCCTTCTGCCAAAATTGAAAATAAACCTTTATGCTACAGATCTTATGAAGAAGAGTTCACCTGTTTATTTGCCAATGTATTTTGGAAATGATAGAGGAAGAAATTAAAAGCACCATAGCCTTTAATATTTTTAAAACTATTGTTAAAGGCCCAAACCATGTAGCAATAGAATTTTTCTGGAAAAGTTCTTGGTTGCTCAGTGTATATCAAAAAAGAAAACAAGCAAAGTAGAAAGAGAATGGCAAAAAAGAGCCCTTTAAAAGCGATGGTAGAAATGTGGGAAAACTGGAATAAGCAAGTGATCAGAAATTAATTCAGTTTCCTTAACCCCCTATCAGACCACATGAAACAAAAAGCTATAAACTTTAGTATAGACAAACTATATTTGAATATTTTGTGAATACTATCATAAACATAACTCTGATCCTCAGTTTCAGCTATTTCTTTTCTCCATATTCAATTTCCACAAAACAGTTTGTCATCAAGAGAAGGAAAATATATTTACCACTAATGTCTGAGCTCCTCTCACTGAGTATCTCAGGCAAATATGAAATACAGGTGAGTCTGTAGCATCTGCTGGTAGAAAAAGCAGCCATCTTGTAAAGTTCGACTACTAAACATTTGAGCTCTGTTAGCCTCATCATATGGTGGTTCAGGAAGCAATGGAAACTGTGCTAAAGAATGCAGGAGCACTTTGAACATCTTGAACATGAGAAGCTGATTATGAGTATCTGTATGGACGTTTATTGGCAGATACTTTCCACCCTTTCGATAATAAATCCAAGCAGTTTCTGTTTACTATCGAAGGATGTCTCTCTGTGTGGCAAATTGTTCTAGACAGTTTATATTGCACAATAAGGCAATATGAATTCCCTTACGGTTAAAAAGGGCACCCTTCTGTCTAAATTTGAAAAATGCATTCAAATAAACTATAAGCCAATGTTTTCCAGATGCCAGAATATTGTCACATAATTCTTTCTCTAAGCAGAATAGCATGGGGCCAATACATCCACCCTCCTGTTCAAAAGATCCACGGGGAAAAGAGATACGTGCATCAAAATCCAAAGCCAAAAAGTAGCTCTTCAGCGACTTGAATACTAAATGCACCTCAGAATTTCAATTTTGAAAATATTCATGTTAACTATTAAGATTTTTAACTAGAAAATCAGTTTCTTTTCAAGATATTTTTATACCTTGAAATAATATATATCAAAAAATTGTAAGTGGGATTTTAAAAGTCATTCTTCCAGTCTCTATCAATCAGTTGTATTAATTGCCATAGATTTTCAACGATTCTATTAATTGCCATTTGTTCCTTTACAATGGTACATCTATGTTGTATATTTTTTAGCTATTAACTACATTAATAAAAGATCTACATGCTAAAACATTACCATTTCAGAACAGATGGATGATACAGATGTATCATCATTCTCCTCTGCGGTGATACTGCAATTATTAAATATCAGCTATTTTAGGGTTTCTGCTACTGGTATTTATTTTACTTATGTCCTTATTTCAGACATATGGAGATCTTTAACAGCAAAATACACCGGGACTTGAAACTGGTGGCAGGCAGAGCTTTAAGTAAAATACATCATTTAAACACACTGATGAGAACATGGCCTTCAGTGTTCAAAAGTATGTATACATCACAGGACAACCTTGCAAATATTAACACAGAGGTCACTAAGAGGAAAAGCTGCATACACTGCACCGTTTCAACCTACTTTAAACATAGAAATACAAAAACATTATAATGAACGCACTTTTCATTTTCTCACAGCTGTTGAGTTGGATGCAATCTTCAGTCTGCTGAGTAGTGGTGATACTGAAATTATACTTGCTGTATGTTTCATCCTGGCCTTGGTGCAAATACAATTCGTCAGGGCTAAACTACAGAAAAGTAGATACAGATCGTACAGGATGCTACTTCCACTGGAAAACTAGGCTCATTGCTCCTACAGATGTGCCTTTTCCTAGCCTCCATTTGGGAGCTCAGTTTTTCTCTCAGTTATTTGTATAATCATCTGAAACAGTCTAATATTTCTCTGGGGGTGGCTTGTAGTGATGTGGATGATGTTGCTTCAGATGAGGTCCTAAACAAAAGAATAGGAAAATATGCACATATCAAACCCTGAATATGTAACACCATTGTTTATCCGTACTAAAAAGTCTTCATGACGCCTTCACTTTGCAATCCTTCAGCTTGTAAGTGAACTGCCTGTGCCAACAGCTATGTGGCATGTTCAGTCAAGACAACTTTAGTGACTATAAAAGGGCAAAAGGATTCAAACAGATGAATCTTGGACTAATTCATTATATTTTTTGTTGAGCTTCACAACATTTAGCTGTACTTTTCAGAAACTTATAAAATGCTGGAAATGGCCATTAAGAAGTCTGCACTGCTTCAGAAATACGATCAGGCTCTAGCCATGCCAGACTGAATTTACGCAGAAAAATCTAATCTTGAAAGCTAAGCAACCCCAGGCCTAAGTAGTACTTGGAGGACAGACCATCTTTCAGACCGTAGTGCTATAGCCATAAACCAAAGAGCTGTGGTAGAATGAATGGCAAATGTCAGACCACAGAAAACGAGTGAGAGAAAGACTGCATTTGCTTCCATCATTGCTGATGAACAGTTATGCGGGGAAACAAACCCAATATTTTCACGCATCTGAAATTCACATAATGCTCCTGCAAGCAATAAAGACTGCAAAAGGCTCGAGCTAACTGTTTACATGTGGAGGGATGAAGTTCTGGAACACATAACCACATGTCAAAATGGGGTACTACTTACTGTGGGGTGAAAATGGAGGAAGGTCGGGTGTTCTGAATGATTTTATTGTAGCTGGCCCTTCCCCACCAGTTGTCAGCACTTGAACTTCCAAACGGTACAGCATCGATGGCCTCAGGTTGGGCACGGTAAGTACATAATGATCCTAAAAATAAATAAATTGCATTAATTCTCTGAGCATCTAAAAATAACACATAGTTGATCTACTTACACAAAGCAGTGGTTTAAACAGGTTGTGTCACCCCCAGCATCCTCAAATTTTCTTAGAAATGTGTTAATGCATTACTTTGTTGAGAGGGTTTGCTTTGAATTTTTTGCTTGCTGTTGCTTTTGAGCATACTTTTTTTTACCATAATGGAATGGTTTCATATGTAAGAAGTCTAAACTGTTCCTTAGTGTTCCTGAAAATGGATGATGTGCTCATCACTAAAAAAAAAAAGAAATTTAACTTCCTAACCATTCTTTTTAACAAACATATTCATTATATAAACTTGTTTTTATTTTGGATCTGTCTGTGAATTCTGCTAATGGGTAAATTAATTCAGGCAAATCACAGGTCTGCCCCCCTGCTGCAGCTAGTGAAAATAAGTGTGGCTAAACAGATTTCAGCATATTTGTTTCAATTACACCGTAAGAATCTGCCCTTCTGCTCCTAATCCAATCTTTGGCATGATTTTCACTGCTCCATACCTTGTGTGGCCACTTACACCTGTGTAAAATAATTTCAGAGTAAGTTTATAAATGCTTCCAAATGGGTACACATCTGAGTAAAGACTGAAGGGTATTAAGGAATCAAAAGTCCTGATTCACCTTATTCTAAGCTGAAAAGGACCGCTCCCAGGAAGGGGATGGTGGGGCAGTGATGCTGGACAGTGTGGGCATGGTGTGCTCCTGAGACCAGCCAGGCTGGGCCAGCCAGGAGTTTGCAGGGCAAGTTCCCCTCGCTGGCACTGCACCTCTCATGGTGTGGGGGGACCTAAGTGGTCTGTGGGAAAAACTGATAATTTGCTGTTACTGCCAGAGCAGACAGTAAAAGGGAAAGGAGAGAGAGAAAAGGTGGGGGAAAACGTGTCATTTTACTGCCAAATTAGCTCATATTCTGAGATGGGGCTGCTCTTAATAGACCTTGCTGAAGTTGTTCCACCTTGTATAACATACTGAATGGGTAGGGGAGGGAGAGGAGTGCATACATAGTGCTCATACACTCACTCTGCCCTTTCGGGTGCTCCTCCAGCAGTTGGGACCTGTGGGTTTCAGCCCTCATTGTGTAAATGTTAAACTTTTATCAGTCAGAGGCTACCAACGAGAATGAGTGAATGATCCCCACCATAAAATACCCTATATGTTGGTGGTTTCTGAGAGGTAGGAGTTAGTGATTCAGCTCAAACCAGAGTTTTCTTAACCAGTTGCCATAAATAGAAAGAGATACATATAGTGATATATAATCAAATAAAAGGAATCTCCAGGCTCTACAGTAGTGAAAACAGAGGAAAAAAAGATTAAAAACTAAAGCATAACAGAATGCAAAGGAGTGTTTTAAATAAAACTTTATATATATTTCAGACCTAACTGGATCAAAAGCTTTAAAAGGAATAGAAATTCTGATCAAAACATACACCTGCTCCTGAAAAAAACAGATGGAAACTGAAGTGAAAGGTAACATCCCATGTTCTGTAACTTTGCTTATCGTTGTGCTAAGGCGGCTGTTTGCAGCCAAGAGTCTGTGACTCAGTAACCACTTCAGGTAATCTTGCAACACGGTTTGCTAAGACCAAGGCTGTACCTGCGTTGTGCTTCTGCTCTGGACTGTGGGTCGAGCTTTGAGTGAATTGGTGCAGATCACACCGAGTCTGTGCTGAGCTGTAACAAAACAGCTCCGCACATTGCCTGGTAGCTTGCCCCATAGTTTTAGAGCATCCGCAGTCACCTTTGTTGCTCTCCCCCAGAACAACAGGCTTTGAAACACAGCTGCCCTAGCCTTAGGGCAGTCTGCTAGGAATTAAGACAGAACGGTGAGAACCTTGCCTTGGATTTGTGGAAAACAAATTTGAATGTATGATGTGTCCAACAAAACATTTTACACATTCTTTGATGAAACAAATGTTGTGAAAAGGTTTTCAGCCAGCTCTGTTCTAGATACAATCGCCTTGATCCACTTCCCTGAAGTGAATGGAAGGACTCCCAATGTTGTTAGCTGACTCTGGATCAAGGCCAGCTGCTTCAGCCTTTTTGTTGACTTTGGTGGATCTGGCAACAGAGTCTGAATGAAATGCTCTTCACCTGCCTCTGCCAGAGGAACTGAAATAGCAAAGGCTGTCTTAAAGCAAATGGGGGGGAGAATTCAAACTTAATTCTCACACTTTCAATAAACAGTGAAAACTAGTTCTCCTTTAAATTATTTGTCTGTTGGACAATGGTGCATATTGGCAGAGGGGGGAGTGATTTTTCTTTTTCTTAGAGCAATGAGTGACACAAAGGAAGAAAAAATTCTTTTAAATCCATCAACTTGGACACCAAGTAATTAGTAAAACTACAGTAACCGCCAAGTTGAACGGCCCGATCATCAAAAGAAAATAAAAACTATCTATTGCCACACAGATGATCTTTTCCTCCCTTCAGGCATTTCTCAGACAATGGTTGCTAATTTGACAATTGTGAACATTAAAATGTTTGATGTGTCATCAAGAAGAGTAGCTGTGCTTTGTTTCTCCAGCAAGGAGGAAAAATTAAGCACTTTCTGCTCCAACTTGCCTACAGAGACAGAGAACCCTGTGTGTGACATCTGCCTCACCACTAAACATTAAAAATAGGCCACATACATACACACACACTTATGTAGCTGCTAGCAAAGGAAAGTAATAAACAACTTACTGCTGGCAGTATCTGCGACTGTGAAATTATGCTGTTGGGTAAGCTGTTCTGCCGGCTTTCCGTGGTTACTTCTGCCCAAGTGACTTGAAACCCTGTCATGGGCTGGTGAAGGTCTGCCTTAGATATCTTCCAGGAAAAATGACCAGTGATGTTACCTTCCTGGACAATGAAAGACGCAGATAGATTCTCGGGTTTGGCCAACACTTTGGGTAGAACTGGCACTATAAATTTGGAAAGCAAAAAGATAAGCTAAACTTCGAGAGATAATGTTCAATAATGTTCAATTAGTTCCACAAATCAAGGTCAGACAGAGCTCTCTTTCTGGTGTTACCCAGGACCCTGCCAGCTTTCTGCCATAGCAATTTCAGTGTTAACCAAAGCCTATCTTTGAAATGATCCGTTGGCATTTTGTGCCAAATTTAAACTTCAGATCAAATCCTGTCAGCTGCAGGCGACAGAAAGGAAAGCCTATATAGCATGTAAAGGCCTAAGTACCTCATTCACAGGCAACCATCCTGCTGCTCCTCTGTATTTCAGAATACCTGAGCCCCTGTTTTCAATTTTGGGACCCCAAGAAGACCCACAGAATAGCACAGAACTCCATGATGCAGGCGAAAAGTAGAATTCATGCTCTAAAACTGTGGAAGAAGTTAAAAGGGGCACTCTGATTAGGGGAAACATATGCCTGAGTTGCAAATGCACTGGAAAAAGGGTGTAATGCTGGAAACTATCAGGAGGGGTGGTCAGGAAATAGCAATGGTGGCTCTCCTTGGAGGCAGCAGGGACTCAAAGTGAGAGGGCCACCCTCTAGTGAAGAGAGAGGTGGCCAGGCTTGGCTGTGCAAAGCCATGGCTGACCTGACCTAGTGCTGACAACAGCCTTGCTTCAAGCGGATAGCTGGACAAGCTGACTCAGAGGTCCTTACCAACCAACATTTCCACGATCTGCAATTTTCCATAACCCTCTACCTATATGGACCATAGTGGCAACACTGTAAAAGGTGTAAGAGTGCCTTTATTTGTTATTTGAGAGCAGAATTAACCTAAACAAAATCAAACTGAAAAAGGAGCTTGCATCGGTAGCAAAACATTCAAAATATGGGTCATGCCAGCATAATTATGTTTACAATTATCATCTGTCATTATAATGAATATAGCTGGGAAACTTCCTCCTTACAAAAACAAAAACTGTGTAATAACAAATGTCATCATATGTTTATAAACAGTCCACTAAAATTATCACCTAATTGACAAAACAGTAATGTGGTAGCCAAAACCTACACTGATCTGTATTTTAGTTGATTTTTCAAATAAGCATTAGTCATGTTTTTGTTTGTTCTGAATCTTTCATTTCCCATTTTAGAATTGCTTTTAAAGACTTTTTTTTTTTTTTT
>NW_009259733.1:374461-395154 GCF_000687185.1 Egretta garzetta | reverse complement strand
AGCAGGACAATTAATGTGCTTGTGGTTTTTTTCTTTGAATGCAGAGCAAGGTGGGGTAACAAAGAAAATACTCTCAGCCTTAAAACGACCTTTAGATTTTGCAGGCAAAACCGTTACTTTATATTTGCATGAAAATGACAGGTCCTTCAGAATCATGTAGTTTTCCTAGAAGAAAAACAAAAAGATCACATGCTGCAAATAGACCTGTAGAAAAAAAAAATAAAAACTGAAAAATAAGGTTGGCAGAAGATGAAAAGTTTTCTCCAATAAAATATTTTCCTGATATGCTTAACACATGCCAACATGGCTTTCACTCAGAGAACAAAGCAAACATTGCATATGCTATGATTATTTTCAGTAGCAAAATGTATTAGCATGGTATTTAGATATGTCCTTCAATTCTACAGCGTCCCTTTGCCATGCTGCATCAAAGCAACTGGCTTCTAACATTTAAAACCGTCTCTCTGACATAATAGCAATGGGACTAGCAATATGAGGATGTAAATGCTAATCGAATTAAATAAATATAAGGAAGCTGAGTTAAGCTGCTGTAAATGACAGGCTTCATCTACATTCAACTTTTTAAAAGCACATTCAAAGTCCAGCGTGGCATTATGGATCCATTTTCTTTCCGTTTCAGTACATTAACTACTTCTACCTTCTTATCAGGAAGAAAAGCTCCACAGCTGAACTACAAAGCACAATTCTCTGTTTAAAGACAATGACTGGAGAAGAAAACTTT
The DNA here is from genome assembly GCF_000687185.1 of Egretta garzetta. Taxonomy (NCBI): domain Eukaryota; kingdom Metazoa; phylum Chordata; class Aves; order Pelecaniformes; family Ardeidae; genus Egretta; species Egretta garzetta. Next base: position 394,412 of record NW_009259733.1, on the reverse strand, counting down.
ACACAAAATGTAAGTGTCCTGCTAAATACTTACTGTCTAAAGTACTTTTGAAAATCACAGCCTGAAAGCTTCAGCACAAACATATATGAGAAAAAAATGTTTGTTTGGTTGGGTTTTTTTCTGGGAAAATGTCCAGTAATATCTTACTGGCTAAGGTCAAAAGTCTTTTTCTCCCTTTTAGGTCTTTACTTCCCTTCAGAATGACTAATTTCCAGTGTTCTTCTGCATAACTCTTGTTCTTAATCCCAAACTGGATTAATCTAACCTTCACTGAGAAGGTCATTTTTGATGGGACATAGAGGTTGAGCTGAGAATGGACTTGACTCCCCACCTTCCACCTTGTGGGAGAGTGCTCTAATAGGCTTGACTACTGCTTAAAATGGTGACAGGATAATTTTTATTTTTGTGACAGGGCCTAAATGCTCAACTCTGGAAACGTAAGGCCTTTATCTACCTTGACCTATCATATCCAGTACCAAACCTTTTGTAGCATCAACCTTCTTCTGTTTGCCTGTAAATATTTTCTTCCTCAAAAGAAACATGGAATTTCCCAACGTAGATTGGACCAATTACCATAAGATGATTGAGAGGCAATAAATTAACTAATCCCACAATGCATTTGGGCAGACGTACAAAGAATCTTTCCTGACCTCTAGAGGAAATAAACTTCTTAAATTTTAACTTTCTCCTATCTTCAATGCGCATAACTTGAAATATTGGCAGTGATCATAACATTATGTCACAATCATATTTTTAATCCACCCCTAATATTTGCTTTGCTGACCCCATGAAGCAGTAAATCTTACAAGCTAACAGCCTTCCGTTTGAGAAATGAAGTCTTTTGATTTACTCTACTTTTACATGCCATTAACTCCACTGAACTGATCCAGTAGTATAGGTCAGGGCAAGAAGGAAAGGTGAATTGTGATTTCTTCCATTTTCCATAACCCACTAAATCAATGGTGATGCACCAATCGCATTACTGTGTTGTTCAAATAATGTGTTACAGAGACGGATGACGCTAGATTGCCAACAAATTGAGTATGAAGAACTGCCACTGCAATATATATTTGGGCTGACATATACTTACATAGAACTTTTCTCCTTATCTGATATCTGTCCGACTTCCAGATTTAATGTCTAGTATTTTTCACCTACAGTCCTTTTTTCTTATTCTATTATTCTCCTCGGGGTTGTGAAACCCACCTGCATGTCTAAAAGAAAACCTAGTTTATTAATTACTATTATTACTGTTCAGTATTTGCACTGAGCTAGTCCTACAGTCGTAATTATAGATAAAGCTCCATGTTCTTTATGCAGTAGAAATATGTAAGTACCTAGCGAAGAAGTTTGTTTGCCTGCTCTTGTTTTCTGAGTAACAGCACTGACAAAAATAAATTATTTCAGCCCAGTGTGGATTTAAAAAAAAAAACAACCAACAACAAAACAAAACTCCAAACAGTCCAGATGCATCATTTTTATCTTCTCCTGAAGAGGAACATAAAAAAGAAACATCCTAACTTCTCTGTGAAATATGGTATAAAGCATTCTGTGTTATGTTACAGAACCATCCTTTCTCTTGCTGCTTAGAAACTATTCAGAGTCAAGCAGAAGGCTGAATGGAGACTTACATAAGTCAGCTCAGTTACTTTCCCAAGTCCTTTGGTGTTATTGTGTACACAGGACTCCAGTAACCAGTGGACTTGGAATTGATTCATGCTGATATCTAAATGATATAAAAAGAGAGGAAAAGACATATATTATAATTATGCTTTCACCATTGCAACTTTTCTGGCTTCTCTGGATAAAAATAGAAGGAGTTTTAAGTATTGTATAGCTGGTAGTTCCTCACTTGTTCCTAAGCATCCTTCAACAGAATGGAGAAAATATATACCTACGTAATTTAAACCTTATATCAGCTAATGGAGACAACTTTCAAAATAATGAATTGGCATTTTCAGATTTGTAAGCATATAGCTGACATTTTTTTAAAAATCAAGCATTTAAATTGAGCATTAAAAAAAAAATCTCATTGCTGCTAATTCTAAACATCCTGCAAATGATGGAAATGACTTTGTGTCAACTGCCTGTAACTGTTTATACTGTCAGAGCACTGCAAAACAGCTGCCTGGCACTGCTTGAGAAATCTTTGCCTGAAGACACGTGAAAATGTCTGTAAATCCCTGAGCTTTCTCCTTTCAGAATATATCATAAGACCTGTTCAGTATCTGTCCATTCTAGTCTTGACTCTTAGGAGTAATACCAAAGGCTTGAGTTTGCTCCCATTTAAGTCAACGATAAAACTTGTTGCAGTATCAATAGTACAAGCTTTTAACTAATTTCCAGCTCTTCCAGCTTCTTGTCTAATACTGATTGCATAACGAAGCAATAAAAAAGTAACATTCTTACTTCTCTATGGTACAAAGGGGAATAAAGAATTAGACAAAAGAAGAAAAACTCATCAGGTAGTGCGCATATGTCTTGTCATTTTTTCCTGGATTTAGTTCTCCTCTATCTTTATACAGTGGATGCAAAATTATGTCTGTTATTATTAATTAGCTTGGTATGACATAGCCACTAATGTCAAGTGCCTGATTGTGTGTTTCAGGAGGGAAAACAAATGTTTTTGATGCCTTACGGGCTGATCTGGCATTAGACTGCTATGAGCAATTTGGATGCAGAAGGGAAGGATTGTAAACTAAAGAGAAAATAAGTAGTGTCTGAAACTAGTTCAAATGGTATTCTGGTAGAAAGACTGATCAGAAGCTCCTTGAAATAGATTTTTGCAGCAGCTATCTTCATAACAACATGTATACTAAATATTTGTGTGATTTCTTTGGAAACCCAACTTTTTTTTTTTTTTTCAAAAAGAAATCTATAAAGAAATAACTTGCTGCCTTGTGATTGTTCCCTCTCTTTTAAAAATAAATAAAGAAATGGATGTGGTTTCACTTGCCTCTTAGTTGCTGGGCTTTCCCACTGAATTATTTCCTGACACTTGCCTGTGCCCCTCTCCTGGGACAAACAAACAAACCACCTAGCTTCTTGGGACCTGAAAACTTTGTGCTGCTATATTAATCATGCTATATTAACGAGCATCGAGAACTGTGTAAGACATACCTCGGGTAGGTCACTGAGTATCACTACATGGGCAACCAGGGAAAGACAAATCCCAAGCATCAAGAGCTTAGAACAGCTCAGCATCCAGATATATCAGTGTAGAGTTTTACTAAGCCTCTGTTCAGAAATGTAATTAAATAGGTTGTAACCCAAGATATTTGGTATTTCCAGCTCCTGGCACAGTAGGTTTCTGTTTAGATTTTATTGTAGCTCCACCTCCATTCCTTATGTGAGCTTCTGCTCTCAGGCAGTTCTTTTTTTCCTTCCTACTTCTCTCCTGAATTAGCAAACCCTTAGTAACCCATTTGTAAACAGCTGTGGTTTCTGATAACCTCCCTGTTTGAGCTAGACAATCAGGAAGAGATTAAGAAAAAATGACATTTCACTTCCTATCAACTTGGGCTGTAAACGTAGGATGAAGGTTTTTAATAAACATAATTTCATATTTTTTTTAATTTAAACAGAATTAACAAATGAATCGTATATTTGCTAGTGCTCACATCTGGTATTCTGATCACAACCTATATTGAAAAGACAGGGGAAAAAAGAATGTAAAAACAATTGATAACAAAGAAAACAATTTTCTGCTTTTAAAAGATCTATCCTGTCAGGGCCTAAAGCCAGAGTAATTTGGGTTGCAAAACTGAAAGATAATAGGGAAGCAGCTCCTACTTGAGACAGAATCTTTTTTAATAATAGGGAAAGGTGGGACATTTTGTGGTTAAATAAAGCTAGAAGCATGAAAAACTCCAAGTGTATGTGCATGCATGAAGTATGTACATTAAATAACAAGACTGGTTTAGAAATTATCTTTAAATTTTTTAAAAGCAAAAGAAGACAAGATGTATGGAATGATCTAAAAGGCCACATAAGAGACCTAAAAAAAAAAATTAAGATATGCATCTGTTTTATAAAGTTGCTCATAAAACTCATGGCCCTAGAGTTTCATTTTTATGCAACATTATACGTTTGATTTTGTGTTTACAGCACATGCAAAAGAAAAGCTTCTCCCAGCCTTCCTTTCAGCAATATACACTCTCCTAGTGAGATCTTTACTACAATTTTATTTAGATTTAGGGTTTCATCGGTCCGTTACAAACTCGGTGGTAGGTACCAGACAAGCGATCCAAGCTGCAGTCTAGCTGCATGTCAGCCACCACCACCAAAGCTAATGGTTCTGAATAAAGCCCAGCTGAAGTTAATACATTCTAACCCACAGCCACATCTTTTTCTGAAAAGCCATTCGAGTAGTCACTGTTAACAGAATATCCAGTATCTAATGGGACTGATTTTGGCCAGTTTTATCAGGAAGCTCTGCTATGCCTTCTAGGATAGGTACATAATACTGAAAAGAAACTGCCAGACTCCTTCAGTCTGGTTCTCTGATATTTCAGATGTCACATTATAAAGCCTTTTTTGTACATACTCAATCTCCCTCTTAATAGTTTGGAGTTTTCTTGATTCTGTACTTTGAATTGTAAGTCTTTATAAAGCTTTATAACTTCATTGTTCTCACAGTTAGGAAGTATAACACTTAATGCTTAACACTAAAAAGGCTGATGCTTCCACAAACAGCAAGTATTCATCTTTCCCAGAACTCAAAATATTTGTATAGAAACACTGAACTTGAAGGATATACTAAATCAACAAAATAACCATTCAAATAAGAACTCCTTAAAGGACTGTTACAGCAGACAGCTTATTCAAACAATTACTTTTATTCTCAAGCTTCTTTAAAAATAATAATAATTAAAAAAAAAAAAAAGAAAAAGCAAACCAGCACAATTACTTTAAAAATCCCTGTAAAATTCCTGTCAAGGACATGACCGTCAGATGCTCAAGTTAAAGATTTCTTGATGTTTCAGACAGCTGCAAAAAACTAATCCTCCCAAATAAATTAATAGCTAATGGTAATTATTTTGGCTATGATTTTTAAAGTACATTTTCTGAAGTATAAAATGAGTTCCTAGCCTTAAGAAAACATTCCTATACAGACATCACATGAACATGTTCTTAAAATTCCACATAAGCTTAGCTGTTTTACTGAACAAGGGTATGCAGCCAACCTTGTTGGACAGAAATCTTAAATCTTTAACTAGAAATGTATTGATCAGGGCATGCTCTAAAGCATGTGAAAAGATGTCTGTTTTGATTCCCTTCCTTCTATGTTCCACCCAAAAAAGCCTTTAACTCCACATGAGTATCTCCACAAAGCTATCTCTCTATCGATAGTGTTTATGAAGATGTTCTTTGACAGTTTTGTCTTCTTTCTCCCCTTCCCCAACCTGAACTCCTCAGTTCCATTTCAATAAAAATAAATCAATATATTTCAGAGGTTTTTTTGGGGGAAATGCACATTTGTTATGTAGCTTTAAGCTTTAAAAGCAGCTCAAAATCCCATTAATGCCAATGCCAAATACATATTTTTGCCACTTTGAAAATTTCAGGTTCATATGCACAATTTACGCATCTTAGATTTAAAAGCTTTGCTTGAAGTACTGCAACGTATCCTAAGTCACGGCTGCATGACGATTAATAGGAATACCCTAGGCCTACATTCTGCATTTGCTAAATCTCATCATCTCCCCACAGAATTTAAAGCTCAAGACCCATTCAAAAAGATCATCCAAACCAATACCAGGTAACTTTTCCTAGGTGGAATTTCTGGTTTAAATAGTTCCACAGTTTACCAAAAAACCCCTAAATATAAGAGTAATCCCTTTTTTTCATCTTTGCCAACATTTTCCACATTTCTGTTCTGCTGTGCATTTCCATTACTGCCAGCCATGTGAATACTTGCATCTAATGTGGTTTCTTTTTTTCTACCATGTTATTGCAGACAGCTCCTTTCTTTGCCTCAGATACTTTTTTCTGCTTTATATTACATTTATTGTTGCAGAAGGGTGCCAGCCTGACAATCATGAGGAACTGAAGTCTGCTTTGTAACTAGAAACCTGGCATAGCATAGGTAGGAACAGCAGTGAAGTTTGTTCACACAACCCAAGGCCACCAATATGACAACAACCTATTACCACTCCAAGAGACCAGGTAAACAGATTTAAGAGGTATATATTTCTTTGTATTCCTGTGATCCACAGCAAGAAAATTGTAGCAGACTGTTTTGGGCACAGGGGCTAGTTCTACCGCTGGTTTACTGGAGGTATTTAGGCAAAGAACTTCATGGCTCCTTACCTCTGTTCCACCTCTGTCAAGTGGTGATAACAGTGGTCTCTGCTGTAAAAGTATTTCAGCTCTAGAGTTGTATATTATTGTCTTTGATGGGTGGTTTTTGGATGATGGGTCTCTACAATTTGGTATAAAAATGCCAATTAATGCTAGCTGTGCCAATGCTATTATGAAGGCAACCAAATTACAAACATTTATTAGAAAGAAAAATCAAATGGGATTTGCTGGGAAACAAGACTTCAGAGCAGACATGTTCAACAACAGCAGGTCAAATCAAAGTTTAAATACAATAAAAATGTCTGGGTTCAATAAACACAGTAACATCAACCTGATTTCTGTATCGTGACAGCATTTGAAGTAACTAACAAGCAGTGTCTGATAGATTTTCCCATTAGAATAAAATATGGTAAAAAAGTAAAGATCATAAAATAAGACATACTTACATGAAAACCTTTACCTGGCAGCATAAAAGTATTAATTTAATATAAATAACAAGCATATGTCAAATGAGTATTTCAGTAAAAGGTGTTCTGTGGTTTTTGTCAAGCTACCTCAGCAAACTGACTCCCTCCAAAATACATACTTACAATTAATATGCTAACTGTATGTCCAAAGGAGTTGTTATCAAAGTTTGGAAGGTAGTTAGCCATATGTAAACCTGCTGTCTTCATTCAAACCTAAACTTTCTTCAAACAGAATGCCATAAGGAGATTGAAATTTCTGTGAAGCTATTCAGTAAGAAAGTTACTGAAAGAATTTGTTCTGCACGTAGATAGCCTTTGGATTTATTATATATAGTTACATCTGATATTTCATACAGCAAACTGCAATGATTATTTGTGACTGGCCACATGGTTTTTGTTTTTCTTCTCATACTGGGAGGTTGATCTTACAAGCTTCTGAGCACTCTGGCCCTGATTCAACAAAGCACTTAAGCATATGAACAGTCACGTTGACTTCAATAGTTAAGAGTAGCTAATGGATCAGGCCAGAAAGTTTAGTACCCACCAAGATCAAGACACTGATGACCATACAAACTATAGTTAAAAGACAGTCTTGAACATGCCTTTGATTGTCTTAGACTAACAGAAAGAAGGAAATATAGCAAAATTAAGTAATTTCCTTTCTAGAACATGTGTCTTGCAGCATTACTGCTCTAAAAATAGCCTACAGCAAGGGGTGAAGATTTTGTATTTAATATCACAGCACAGGGTGGAATCTGCTCAGGGTACATGAAGTGCATGCCTCAGCACCTACAAGCTTGATTAATTGCTCCTATGGCAAAATTATAGTATGATTTTGGGGAGCTCTGTATAAATCCTGTGTCAAACAACACACAATCGAGGATGAAAATTATCTATCTCGTATTGAATGGTGAAGCTGTGCTATGGTGAATGTAAAAGTAACAATGGTAGAAGGTGAAATTTATGATGCCTTACATAAAAAAAAAAATAATTTATCATCTCTGAAGTGCCCAAAGATGTGTACAAGTCAAAGGCTTCCTGAAGAAATGTTCCTGCCCTGTCTTCTTTCAGGATGCAACCCTGATACACCTTTACAACCATGGATCTAATACAACACAGCACTGCTTCCAACCCACCATTCTGGCAGAAGAATGAGCAGCAGTGTTTGCTCTGCAGCATAACCTGCCTGTATTTTCCCACCAAGAACTACTCTGCAAATAGGTGAGACTGAATATAATGAAGCGTCTTCTGCTCTCTCAGGCTTGCATTCATCTGCTTATCAGGCCACCATTCTTCTCCATGTCAACAGAGTTCTACAACATGCAAGTTCCCAAAACCACTTTTTCTGCTAAAACTCAGTTGCTGGAGAGGTCCTGAAAAATATGCAGGGAAGGCTGAAAAATAGGCAAAATCCAAGTGAATAAATGGAGCAGTATTATTTACTATTAGTTGCTTCAGTTTTGAAGACACAATTAGTATGAAGTGATCCACATGGTATTTATTGCACTGTAATAACAGCATGACTGAAGAACAGTTTCAGAAGGAATACTTCAGCATACTGCAAAGAAGCAAAATATGATCCCAGTCAGCACTTGATCATAACACCTATTTATTTCTTCACCTATTGGTTCAGGAGCCATTCTATGCCTCTCTGAATCATGCGTTTCTTGCCAACATTTGAAATCTGAAGCTAATGACAGGACAAGAAATAAAGACAGAATAACAAGTACTTAGGATACATAGGTAAACACAGTTTACCTTCAACTGCTGATCAAATGCTGCATTGATGTGCTAATGCACTGTGAGCCTCTCTGCACTCCTCTTTTCCCTGTAAAAGCTATGTCGTTGATGTGTTCTGTCTCAGGCTTTTTAGGCAAGTTCTCTTAAAAAAATTAAATGAAAACAGCTCTGGCTCTTTAGCTGCCTCTGCATTGATTCACCCAGTGGTATAAAAAAAGAAAAAAAACCCCAAAGTGTCAAATGTTTGGTTATGAAATTAATGGTATTCATGACACCTCTGAGAAAGAGAACTTTTTAATAATCACCTATTCAAGTAGTATGATTAAAATAAACAACAAACCCCTGAGTTGACATTTAAACTTCATTCAATAAACACTTCCTAACAGGGCAAACTACACTGTTTCCTGCTCTAACATGGAATATAAGCAGTACCATTTAAATCACAAAAATGTTGTTTCTCACATTATGCCATTTAAAACAAACTTTCTTTCTATAGAACACATTCTTTGTGTAATACAATGATAAGCCTTTCCAAAAATGATATTAACAATTGGTGTGTAATTTAAAGACAGGCCTGAGCCACAGTATTCGTGTCCATATCTAGACGTAGGAAGCCTTAAGGTTTAAATATGTTTATATTGAGAGATTTAAGTTTGGGATAATCTCTAAACCAGATTACCTCTACCCTCACTCCTTTTCCCACACAAACCATCCTATATAAAGTGAGTTCAACAAAATCTTATCCTGGTTTTCTGTTACAAGGAAATTTGCCATTTGTAAGCTCCATGTCTCACAATAGCTGCTTGTAGCCTGAATGGAAGCTTCCTACATTACTCCCTCATAGCCTTTCAAAAGGATCTAAGCATCCAAAAAATGAATTTAACGAAAAAGAAAAAAAAAACCAAAAAAACCCCAAGTCCAAGGCTCGCTATGGTTATACATTTATTGAAAATGTCGCTAGGTCCTCTATCATTAACTCTAGCCTTCTGTGTAACTTCGACAAATCTGGACATTAATTTAGGTGGGGAGGCTATACTGAGGGTATGATTTGTGAGTCCTTCCCAATTCCAGAGTCAAGGTACAGACCCAGCTTACCCCTAACTCTGCAGTGGAGAGGAGATGCAGAGACGCACCTGCTGCTTCCTTCTCTTTCATACCCTATGCAAAAGCTGAACGGGTGGGGTTGCACGCATGTACAATGTGCCACCAAGTTCCAAAACTAGATGTTCATGGTATGCATCATGGCATGCTAAGTCAGGATGTTGCTTTGCTGAACTGTTATTCATGAAGTTAATGGCATTAATATGCAGTTTTTAAATCTTCATTTTAAGACTCCTGAGTGTATGAGAAAAAGAGCAAAAAATGGTTAAATATCTATAAAATCATGTGCATACAGACAGGGTGAACAGAGCTTGACTGATTTCTGTTGTCTCCAATACATGAATTAGTATTCAAATGAAGCTAGAAGTGGCTTCGAAACAAATATGCGGTTCTTCATAGAACAAGCACTTAAAACTCTGGAACCCCATAACCCAGGATGTTTCGGATGCCCAAAATTTATGTGACCCTGATGAGACACTGGATATTATCATGGAAGAGAAATGCATCAAAAGTGAATAAATACAATGAAATCACTTTGGGCTCAGGAAATACCATGAACTAGAAGTTGTCTGAAGCTGGGACAATAATCTGCAGAAGTATCATTACATGCTTGCCCTATTCTTGTGTTCCTCTGGATTTGCTTTTGGCTGCTGACAAGAACACAATACCTGGTGGCATGGACCTTTGGTCTAGACTACTATGGATATTTTTATATGCAGTTTATGGTCACAGGAGTAAAAAGCAATTGTGTGTTTTCAGCTGCATGTATGTGACATCTTTAAATTTAGATTATAATTTCAGTGCCAGATACCCTTTTTTGGTGTCTTTCCCTCCAACTGTAGCTACTTATTCAAATAGTCCAGTTTCCTTTCCTGTCTGTAGGGCTTATGCAATTGATTTTATGGCCACCTTATACAATAGGCTAATTAAACAATATGGGTTAAAAAGAGGCATGTGGAGGAAAATTGACCCAATTTACAAGAGGACACTCATTAGTTTAAACCACTTCCACAACGCGCATGATGACTTGAGGCTGATACTTTAACCTACCCTGGATAGATTTGTAGGATCATAGAAAAGTTTAGGTTGGAAAAGACCTTTAAGATTATCAAGTCCAACCGTTAACCTAGCACTGCCAAGCTAAGGATCATAAGCTAAATATTTTGCTTCAGAACTTAGGCAGGCTAAGAGAGCACTCATGAGCAGTTATCACCCCACAGCTGGTGAAGGTATCTTGCTGAACTGCAGGACCTCAGTATCTTTTTGCTCACAGTAGGAGTGGTAGGATTGCTCCGGATGTGATAGTGTAAGACACTTCTTTGACTGAATATGACCCAGTGGTACAGCTTGGGGAAAGGAGGGGATGAATTGGATGGTGAAAAGCTTACCATTTTATCCCTCAGTTATTCAAAGTACCTAACAACAGACATTGCCATTGACAATTTCAGTGAGGCTATATATATATGCATATATATAAATTTCTGTCTTTGTTGTTAAAATAATTAACTTTATAGGTTGTGATAATATTCAAGAAGTAATAAGAAATGTAGAAAACTGTGTACTGCGTAGACAGATACGACTGAAGGAACACAAAGATGCTGGTTTTGAAAACATATTTTTTCCCAAAGAATTAAAAATCAGGTAAGAGTTTATTTATTAGTTGGCCAGTTAAGTTTTTCAATGCCTTGAAGTGAGTTATCTTGATAAATCATTTCATAATGTAATATTGAATGTGTATCTGCAGTCTGACCGCAGGTACCCATCCCACATAATGATGGTCTGTCTTTGGACTGCACTCATGGACCAGGTAATTTGCAATTACATTTCTATTTGATCTTTTAATGTAAGTTCAAAAGAAAACAAGCTTAAATTTGTATTCAGTTATTAAGTTTAAGAATGAAAAGAAGATTTCTTTTAAAATGCATAAATTAAGTAAAATTAAATCGACTTTCACAATTATTAAAGATGTTCTGGAGCACGATTCAGGTCATACTGAGGGCTTGTGAACAGCATGCATTATGCAAATTTTAAAACGAAGCAGTAATTGGGTCAACCATACAAAGTGTTAGAACTATTTTGATGAATGTTCTGAACCAAACCAGTCCAGTACAGCCACAATCTGCCTTCAGAAGACATCACTGGGTGTCTGCTAAGCAAAATCAGTCTTCTGTGCTGTCTGAGCTCTGGGACCACAGCAGGCAGTTCTGATTTGCCTTCCAATATTTGATTTCCTGGCAGACTTTGAATTAGTTCCAACTACATTCCTGGGATTAATCGTTGGATAGACTTGCCCTCAAGACTGTCATACCGAGAGCTTTAACCACCTACCCTGAAAGGTATGGAAGTTTGGAAGCCAGTGAAAGGCATTCAGTAATGGTTTTCTGTTGTTCCTGTGGAAACATGAAGAAATGCACTAAATTGTGCCTTTGAAAAGACTCCCCTCTATTGTCCCATTTACAGGGGAGACACCACTGAGGTTGCCCCTATTGTAAATGTGATTATAAAACTTACAGCAGTGGGATAACAAAAAATTTATTCCTGGAACTACATTAGGCCCATGTAAGACAAAGTTAGGGAGGAGTAGGAATCACACAGAGGATACTTCTGACAGGATGTTCTTTCAGCTCTGGAATAATTTCCCACAACAGTTGAAGCTGACAGCATTACCTACCTCCCCAGGCATGATGCTGGGGAAGCCCGTAGGATACAGGCATCTGAGCCAGCTGCAGCGCATGTGGAAAGGCAAAATTATGCAATGCCTACTGGTGAATTTCTACAGAGTTGATCTAGTCGAAGATTCCTGTGCTTGGGGCCAGCTTTACTAATTAAATCCTTAAATACAATTGCACATTATGTGTACCCACACAATCAGCCTCTGCTGAGCCAATGTCCCTGTATTTGCATAGAAATATGAGGGAAATATATTGGTATATAGTTCACTATAATTAACAGTGAGGTCTTCTTGTTGAAAGAGCCATCTGGACTGCATTGATACCTTCAAGTACAAATATTTTACTGCTTAAATATCTATAATTAGAAAATGGCCAGCTGCTCAAACACTGATCTTCCTAGTGCAACAGTTAGCACCAAACTAAATAATTCCTTAGTGTTAAGCAACTACTGCTGAATTTTTTACAATAACAGCTAGAAACTCCAACTGGCATTGAAGGGTTTAATTAGCTTCAATGGCACTAGTTCTGTGAGAAAGGACCATAGGATAACACGCGAAAAGCTTTCAATTATTTTAAAACCTGCCACATGAAATATCTTATTGCAAACAAAGAGTCAGCACATACAGTCACTTCATTTATCTCCCTGAACTAAGTGAAAGTTAATTTTGTTTTCCTAAGATCTGGTTTTAAAAGCATTCATGGCAGCTTTCTGTTTGCTTTGCCTTGCCTTGCATTTTATTCTTCCCTGTAATTTAATTCATTATTCTTGTTTGGTTGATTTATCAGACAATGGAGGATTCTTTGCCTCTCCCTGCCTTAAGTGTTCTTTTTTTTTCTGCTTTAGCATTTACCAGAAACACAAAGAAAGAAGCCTGAAGCCAAGTCTTAATGCATTTTAAATATTTGTCTTTTTAAGCAAAACCAAGGGGCAGATATATTGATTTTGAATATCTAGAAGTTCTTTAAACGTTTAATTTAAACAGGGGGTGCAAATGCTCATAGACTTCATTCAAAGTAAAGTGAAGGAAACTAAACCTTTACCTGAGCGAGGAGAGTTATATTATACTAAAATACCAGGCACTAAGAAAACAGTAGAGAAGGCAAAGTAATGGGTTAGAAAATATTATTGTGACATGTTGCTTTGGAAAGAAATCATCACACTAAATTAGATTCTATATTTTCATGTGTTATAATTATTGCAGCAAGTGATGAGAATTGATGCAGTGATCTCTTAAAGAATATTTTTTTTCCTTCTGTCTATGGGAAGTATTTTATTTTCATACCCTTAAGATACACAAATTTGCAGCAACTTGAAGGCTTTTCAGCTGAAGTCCAAAACCTCAGCTCTCTAGTTGCCAAACCACTGAGGAACAGAGGAAACATAAGGATCTTTTTATTTTCACACTTTCAGTCTTGATTACTGCACAAGATACTGAGGATCTTAATTGTTCCAAGTAGCTAATCCTTTTAAGTAGGGGGTTCAGAGTGCATCATTCTTAGTAATGGATGGTACTCTATGACTCCAGCACCAAGGAGTTAAAAGTGATTTAGTTAAGCTGATCCCACTATTTGACACAAATCACACATAATTTCTAATTTCTCACAGTCAAGATGGCCAAAAAATCTGGCCACAAGCAAGTTCTTTTCATTTACAAAAGTGGAATTCATGCTGTTTAAGGAATGTACTGTGTTTCTCTAATCCCGGGCCTAAGTCAGATGCAGCAAGTGAAAGACATTTTCTTCTTTCAGAAAGAAGTTATTGTATTCATATAATCACAATATGCTTTTGTGATGACTCTCTCTAGCAAAATTATGTGCCTTCGCTAAGCACCTTGTGCTGTTTAAAGTGTGGAGTTATTTTTGCTAGCGTACATCCTGAAGTAGTTATTATTGCCATCATACCGAAGCATTCAAACTGAAAGATTATTTCAGAAAGAGATTTATTTTAATGTAAAGTCCAGATCCTACATTCCATTCATGCCTCATGCTTACTGAAGCTAATGGGACTTAAGGAATGACTCTTGAAGAACAGGCCTAAATAAGTCTTTCCTGCTACCAAACTAGGGTGTATTATGAAGCATGGAAATAGGATCTTCCATCCACTTACTCAGACTATTTAACTCAAATACTGTGTTCAGTGTCTGAGTATCAATAAGCAATCAATTCTCTTCTGTGTAATAAAGCCAGTTCAGTAACAGTTTGCAACACCGCCTCTTATTACAGCTGTTGTACAGGGTAGAGGTCTGATAAATTCTATCCAGAGGGATGATATAAAACCAAGAGCTTCAGCCCTGATGTCATCATTGTGGTCTTTCACTGGCTTCCTAGAGGCACATCTGTGAATGACACTGAGGAATACATCTTCTTCTTAGTAATGGAAGGACTATCTTTGAATGTCAAGAGACATCGCCACACGTTCTGGAAATCCTAAGGTACATTGCAATAAATTGCTAGATGGCCTCTGCAGCCTGATATTCATAAAGGACAAATTCCCTGTCATTCAGAAAACAATAACAAGATCTGTTAAAGGGCCTTACAGATAGGACTGAACAACTTGATTTAACTTCAGAGTTCTACTTTGAGCAGATGGTTGGACCAGCTGACATCCAGAGGTCCCTTCCAACTATTTAACTCATTCTGTGATCCTGTTCTATTTTGCACTTTTTAGAGAGAGTAAAATGGTTCAAATTCAAAAGCAAATCAATTTCTCAGCTAATTAAGGGACCGATGAAAGTAAAGTAATAATCTAAAACAACCTTAGGAACACGTCTGTGTTTCTTAAGTGTTCTGAGACTGTAAGAAATCCACACAAGCCTTTCTTTCTGTTTGTTTCTGTAATCTGTGATGCTACAGTGTTGGGAGGCAGTACAAAACTCTTCTATAGAGCCATCTTGGTTTTGGACAGAATTAAAGAAAAAAAAATCTCAGGTCTAAGTAAAATGGTAGGGCCACCGAATTCAGGAATACAACAAAAAATTCTGAGCAGCTATTACTATAGAAAATGAGTAACATTCTTACAAAGTGAAAGACTGCTGGTTTAGTAGTTGTTGAAGTTTTTATTAGAGATAAACCGCACTCTGTATCAACATATCATATTGGTTTTAAATGTCTTCGCCTTAAAAAAATCCAAATTCTAAATAATGCATTTATTTCATCGCCACTGCAACCATCACCTATTAGGACCATGAAATCCACCACAGAAAGTATAAAAAACCTTGAAAATCAAATCAGACAAAGCAAAGATTGCTACAAACAATTGCAATTTTGCTTAATTTACAAATGTCCAACATATTCAAGCTTGAGATTGGTATTTCTTGAATTATTTTTTATGTCATGGAAACCCTTATCATTATCAATATACTTATTTCACATGGTTTCATGATTTTTTTTTTAATTTTTATTTGTTTTAAAGTCACACATCCTAACTTAGGACTATAGAATGGCTGTGTTCCTGTACCAAAAAAAGTGTTGTTTTTAATAGCGAACTACAAAATACTGGGAACATTAGAGCAATCAACAGGGACTCCTGCTTTCAGCCACCACGTAGAAGACAAAAAGGTCAATTCCCTGTCAGGAAGGATTTGAACTCTGATTGCCTATCTGCAATGAAAATAGCCTAGACGCTAAGCTATGGAGTAGGCTGAGGGAAATTCTCTCTCGGTATTTCCTATTATAGTTGCTGCACTCTTATATACCTCCTACAACTCCCTAAATACGACTTGAGACAGCAGAGTTCATAAAGGAGAAAGAGGTGTGGGTGCAGTTCCCAACACAGCTGGCTCCAGTAACTGCTGTCTTTCATAAAGGCAAGACACAGCCAGTACGCTTCTCCTGCTGTGTTCCTTGCACAGTGAAAAAGACTTGCTCTGCAGTAAATTGTCACTAGTTAATTTAAGTCAGTACCTCACCCATGTACTATGTAACCTCCAAACTCCTGCAAGAGCTTATAGAAGCTGCTAGTTTCTCACGAGCAGGTAACTGGTTATATTTCAGTTCCACATGAGGCAATGGCTCCTGCTGAGTTATTACATATGTTGTCACTCAGAACACAGATATTTTCTTTTTAAAAAAGAAAAGAAAAAAGTAAATATGACAAACTGCCATATTCTGCTCCTTGTTTCAGACCTTTGCTATCACTGTTCATTACATGAGAAAAATGAAGGCAACTTCCACTGCATGGCTGGGGCATATACCCAAACACCCCAGTGCATGGGACAGAGCTTGCTCCCACCACACGACCACAATGGACCTCTGGGTGTCCACCTTGTGTAAGTGGATGTACACAGATTCACACAAGATGAGTCAGCTGTACAGTCGGCAATTCAGGAACTCAACTGGTCCATCCCTGGCACATGGTGACAGTATGCAAATCCATGTCATTTCTAACATATCCTTGCCATATCTTTATTTGAAGATCTCCAAGTGTGGAGATGACATCACTTCCAAACATTTCCAAGTTATAAAATAATCCCTGACTTCATTTAAACTTAATTACCTCTTGTCTCAGCTACTATGAGAATGCTGACTACCTTATTTCTTTTTACAGGCATTTATAAATTTTACTACAAATTATGGGTATGTAACGGTGTGGAATTCAGCTCCAGATTTGTCAGCATTTAAGTAACTAGGTTGTAACATCTACTTACAAGCTCAATATTTAAGTTACCATTATAATTAGTGGACACCTAGTTCAAGATATCTACTTAGGAACAAGATGAATATTGCTGTACTGGTCATGATTTTTCCTCCATTAATAGTAACAGTGAATTTGGAAAACTACTTGAAAGTGAATTTCACTAACGGTGCTGGCATGTGGGAGACATTATAGTCTCCTCATCTTTGAATCCTGTCCCTTAATTTTTCCAGTTCAAACTGCTCAGAGTTGAACCTCATCTCACGGAGAGATGTTAGGCATCTCTAAACCTTCTAAAAATTAATTGTCTAGGCTCCCTTCTGTACTCAGTAAGGAAGAGAGGCATCTCCAGATTATGATTCAGCTTCTGTGTGGGATGAATTTCTTCAGAAGTCACCTGCTTTTCTTTTTTGACTATAAAAGGAGCTTGGACATTGACTTGACATCTCACTTCCAGAAGGCTAAAGCTTAAAGTGATCAGTCCCAAGCTCGGAACATATAAATCTCACTTTGGATAACCAAAGTGTAACCTAGCTATTGTTAGGTAAACTTAGTATTCACAATTAAAAATTTCTCAACTTTTACTTAAACTTGAAACTATTCCAGCTTTCCATGAAGTTAGGCAAAAATGAAATATAATGGGAAAAGCTAAAAAAAAAAAAATAAGCTAGCATAGCCAAGAGAGGGACAAACACTGAAAATGTGTATGTAGTCAGGCTGAGCCAAAGCTTGCAGATTTTATGGAGGAATAAGCATTTGATTTGAAAGTATTTGATATAGCAGGTCTAGAAGGGTAACCATTCAAACAGGCAGGCAAAAGATACCTCTCAATCCACACCATCCTGTGTGGATAATAGATTCTTATGTTGCATAGCATAATTGAATACTCATACAGCCTTTCCTCATTCAGGGTGGTGCTGCATACACCTAAACCCAAAAGAACTTAAATATTTCTAAAACTCTTTGAAAAACTCCAGAAGAAAAGGTGATTATCTATTTTGTAGCCCTTTATTTCAAACACAAAAACTGAATGGATTTTATACATGTGCGACTGCTACACATGTAATTTCTCCAAGTTGCAACGCTAACAGAGTTAGCGCAATTTCAAACAACAGCATATCTACCTGTTATGGCTAAGCTGGAGCAATGTGTACCAACCTATATGCACCTAGAGGGCAAGAAAGGAAAATCCCTTTTTTGATTTCAGAATCTGATTAGACACTTAACATTTATGGCATTTTCCTTCAGACTGGAAGACTTAATATAAAATTGTTGTTAAGAGTTTTCTGAAAAACAGAAGGGTGCATGCAGCCTAGCTGAAAACCAACTTAAAGATTTTTCCAGTGGTTGTGGCCAACTGTTCATCTTGTTCTAAATCAAGGTGACTGATAAAGTTTGGCATAAAGCCTATTGGGGCCTTAACATGAGCCAGTATAACTACAGTTTAGTTTTTGTGACACCACTGCATGATACCCATATACATTCATTTCCTGACTCAGTTCTCAACTGACAAAGTCCAACAAATGATACTTGCAGTGGCATCAAAAGAAAATCTGCCTGGGAACTGTACGTGCTTGAGACGCTCCAACTGCTCTCCAAGAGACAACATTCATAGCCACAAAAGCTCTGTTGAACATAAAGCCAAATTCTGTTTTCCTATTTAAAACTTTACAGAAGCAATTTCCAGCAAACTAAAAATTATCTCGGCTCTGGGAAGATTCAGTGTCCCTAGATGACTGACTGACTAATTTCTGGATAGCTGTTTCATGTAATTTCCCTATCCCAGACATGTACACATCCATAACATAAAGAGGAGAGGCAATGTTTCACTCTCACTTGAAGGTGAGGGGATGGGTGTAGAATTTAACTTCCAATGATTGTACATGGTTCATTATATTATATCAGTGTTCTACAACTCTGAGGCAGATGATGGGAGTTCCTCCTTAGAAAATATAGCAAAATAAAAATTTGACAAACCTGTCTTCTTCCAGTAGACTTTGACCTGAAGTTGATTGTCCTGATAGAAAGGAGTTCCAATTTTAAGAAAACGAGTGGGTTTTCTTCTTTGAAATGTTGGGTAAGGATCTACCAGTCCTTTCTGTGGTTTCCCAGCAGAAGATGTCTGTTCCTCTGCAATACACAGAACAATCAGTAATTATTTATTTAAGTACAGTGCCTTATAATGACTATGTTAACAGTGCTGAAATTCAGAAAATAATACTATCTTTAATCCAAAAGATCTTATTTCAATATCTTACCTAAATGAAATTACTATAAAGAACAAACTGTCCATAATGGTTGAAAAGCATATCACTTGTTTGAAATTCAGTAAAAAAAATATTTTGGACAGAGAGAGAAAAAGATAAATACATTTTAATATGAAGATACTCTGTAAATTTTCAAAATAACAATAAGGGAAGGGAGTGTATTTATGTCCCCAGGAACAAGAAATGTTCATACACTGACTTTTTAAACAGGTGTAGTACCTAGCAATAGTTCTGTATAATCATTCATGGTCTTTGTATTTGTGCAGTGTTTGAATATACACAAAACCCAAGGATGGCATTGAGTGTAATCCACAGAGTGCCACATGTGGTTATTATATCAAAGTAAGTATAGTCCTTTGGTATGCTATATAAGAACACTCTGGTCAGATTAAGGATATTTCTTGCCCACATTTCTTGCCCACTTTCCTGTTTCCAACAGTGCACAGTGAATGCTTAGGAAAACATTGTAAGAGCAGAATTAACTTTGAGTGATTCCCTTGGTGTTATGTGCCTAGCTTCCAACTAGCAATGGTAAGGGGATGTCCTTCACCAAGCATTTAGTTTGGCAAGAGTTCATCAACATTTAGCAGGGTTGACAGTATTTCTAGATATTTTCAGTTGAAAAGCCAGCAATGCTGATTCAAACTGCATTTTCATGGCACACTTGCAAATACATCAGTTCAGATTAAGAGGACAATATTTGCATCGGATTAACAAAAAAAGCTGTATTTGATTCAGTAATACACCTAAATGAAAAGTAAAGATTCT
>NW_009259733.1:371685-374451 GCF_000687185.1 Egretta garzetta | reverse complement strand
AGACTCAGGTTTCAATAAGTACCATGAGTAAAAAGTAAACTTGAACACTGTGCTCTACGTGTAGCTTCAGCTGAAATCCACTTGCTTCTTGGCCAGATTTTACTTTGTCAATCCTTTGTTTATTCTGATATAATTTTACATTTTCTTTGCTTGTTTCAAATTAAAGTAAAACTACCAAACTTAAGCAAATTCTTTCTCAAGGTAACCATAATGTTTGTACTACCTAAAAGGAAATAAAAAAGTGATAGAAGGAACTTAAATCTATTAGGTACACCTCAATTTTCTTTAATTTTACTAAATCTCTGCTTTGCTGTTCTCTGTCTGCTCCACTTCCAGAAAAAAACGGGACACCAATTTAGAATATTTCTATATAAAGATCAAGAGAGAGTCTTGCTGCATTTCCCAGAAGTAAAGGACACAAATATAGTGAGGCAATGTATTTCTGAGTGTGGGGAAATATAATGCCAGAGGGCCAGGGTCAAAGCTCACAGAGGTCTGTAGGCCTAAATTATTTCAGCAGGTTATGGACTACTCTCTATTCTGACAATAGGAAGAGACACCTAAAAAATCAGAGCTTAATTCCATAGAGAGCAGAGCAACTGATAGTGGGACTTCAGCAAAATTGGCATGTTGCTTCTGGAACTACTTCCCAAAGGCCATAGAAATCCCCAGATAAAGAGGGGGCGTGAATGTCATGTCCTAGATAACATTTCAGGCAATATTTTTTTTTTTTCTTTTTCATATTTCTCCATCTGCTTCTGAGTATTCTCAAAAGTACCCCAAGCAGGACTGGCTCTGTACCTAACTAACTTCAGTGAGATACAAAAGATGAATTTGCATCTCCTCCAGGAGTAGTTTTTATTTGCTTTTCTATGTAAGCTATAATTTAGACATTTTTTAAAAGTGTCCAAAAACATCCAAATACACTTCTCAGCAGAGTGCTCTATCCACTAGAATGTGTGATATCAATGGTTTAGGCCCAAAGAATCTTGAACCCTTTACTTCATGGTTTAACAGAAAGAATTCTCAGATTTGTCTACAAACTTCTTATTGAAATACTCTACTGTAAAACAAATATGTGTTAGTTCTTGCAGGCACTGATTTGCACTTAAAAAGAAAACACTGCTCGTTAACTAAATGGATGTTCATAACCTGAACATAACAGTCAAATACTTGAAAATATATGAGAAAACAAAAATATTGCTCTTAGTATAGTATTACTCTGGTTTAAAAAACAACACAACAATGAATGAACCTTTTAGTCCAAAAATGCCACCACAGTAAAATGAAGCATAAGTCATTAGAAAGTCTATACTAATGAGGCAGTAGTAGTAGACTTTCACAGAAACTACTGATGGACTGTTTTCTGGGGTAAAGCAATCAAGGAGAGGGTAGATTATCCAAGTAAAATTGTGGAAGGAATTTAAATCTAGCTGTGGTGATGATAGGAAAGAGGTGCCACTGGAGTGGACAGAAAATGATGAAACCACCAAAGTCACTTGTGAGGTACAGGGTAAATGAACTCCATTTAGTAGAGGATTTGTAAGTAATAAATCAGATTCTGAAAAACACAATGTTTTGGAGAAAGAAAACTGAACCAAAAGTCTTTCTCTCCCAACACAAACTCATTGATGATATAGAGCATGAGAGACAGGTCATTAGAGAGACCATGGAGAGTTGATACAGCACTACCAGCGAAAGGGTTTCTCACAGTAAGTATGGAATGGTACCAAAACCAACACAGTCCAGTCTCAATTACTCAGCTTCAGTTTAGAGGGTTTACGCTATATAGAAAGTCTTTACTTACTACCATGTTTAAAGATTATGATGATCTGACCTAATGTGAGGACTAGCAATAAAGCCTGACAAACATCAGTTGATTAATTATCCCTGCTCCCAAGAGGGGAAAGTTTATAAAGCTATTCTCATAGCAAATTGAGAGAAAGAAATTCAACAGCTTGTCCAATGTCACTTTGGCTGAGTGTGTATAATGGCACCTAGAATTTTGTCCATTACCAGGACACAACTCAGAATCACAGAATGTCAAGGGTTGGAAGGGACCTCGGGAGATCATCCAGCCTAACCCACCCTGCTAAAGCAGGTTCACCTAGAGCAGGTTGCATAGGACATCGTCCAGGCAGGCTTTGAATATCTCCAGAGAAGGAGACTCCACAAACCCCCTGGACAGCCTGTTCCAGTGCTCAGTCACCCTCAAAGTAAAGAAGTTTTTCCTCATATTCAACTGAAACATCTTATGCTTCAGTTTGTGCCCATTGCCCCTTGTCCTGTCACTGGGCACCACCAAGAAGAGTCTGTCTCCGTCCTCGAGACATCCACGCTTGAGATACTTGCACATGTTGATTAGGTCCCCTCTCAGTCTTCTCTTCTTCAGGCTGAACAAGCCGAACTCCCTCAGCCCTTCCTCACAGGGGAGATGCTCCAGTCCTCTCATCATCCTTGTGCTCTCCTCTGAACTCTCTAGGAGTTCCTCATCTTTCTTGAACTGGGGAGCCCAGAGCTGGACACAGTACTCCAGGTGGGGTCTCACCAGGGCAGAGTAGAGGGGGAGGAGAACCTCCCTCGACCTGCTGGCCACACTCCTCTTAATGCACCCCAGGATACCATTGGCCTTCTTGGCAACAAGGGCACACTGCTGGCTCATGGTCAGCTTGTCATCCACCAGGACTCCCAGGTCCCTCTCAGCAGAGCTGCTATCTAGCAGGTCATCCCCCAGCCTGTAATGGTGCATGGGGTTCGACCTCCCCA